>NW_017670269.1:9820-64975 GCF_001879085.1 Nicotiana attenuata | reverse complement strand
GAAATGGGATCGTGTGGCACGCCGACCACTTATATAGATTATGAGATCTGATGTAGTTTCGTGTTTACTTCTGATAAGTTGTTTTCATCTGTATTTCCCCTAAGCATGTCCCCTCCCCGCCTTAATTGGTATTTTCTGCTGTTATTTCGTTGCACTTGTGTATACATATATATCTGCACAGGTTGATTGGTAGTCCTGTCTAGCCTCGTCACTACTTCGCCGGGGTTAGGCCAGACACTTACCAGCACATGGGGTCGGTTGTGCTGATGCTACACTCTGTGCATCTTTTTGCACAGATCCGGGAGCAGCTTTTGGGCCTCAGCAGTAGGATTTGATCGGGAGCTGACTTCAGTCCAGGGACTTTCGAGGTAGCCTAGCTGATGTCCGCAGGCTGGAGTCCCTTCTATGTTATTAGTTTGTTTTCCTTGTACCGAGACAAACATTGATGTACTTCTATTCAGACTTGTTTTTAGCACTCTTTAGTAGTTCGTGAGTTAGTGACACTAGATCTGGGTAGAGTTGTGTTTAAACTTCCGCATTTGGTTTTCAGTTATCTATGTTTTTAAGACTCCCACTTTTATTTAAATGACTCGTTTTATTTATATCATTGAGATGTTATCAGAAAATATTTTAATACTTGGCTTGCCTAGCTCCGACAGTAGGCGCCATCACGTGTCCCGATGGTGGGAAATCTGGGTCGTGACAAGTTGGTATTAGAGCACTAGGTTACATAGGTCTCGCTACTCACGGACAAACTTAGTAGAGTCTGAGGGATCGGCACGGAGACGTCTGTATTTATCCCCAGAGGCTACGGAGTTAGGAAAACTTCACTTCTGTTCTTTCTTGTCGTGCGAATCTGTTTCTCAAATACTGATTGTCTTTCTACTCTGTTCTTTCGCAGATGGCGAGAACACGTGCTTTCTCTTCTACCGCGCAGCAGCCCGAGCCCCCAGCAGCAGCTCCTACGAGCGGCAGAGGGCGAGGCCGAGGCCATGCCAGAGGCCGAGGCCGGGGTAGAGCTCAGCCCCGAGCAACAGTCCCAGAGGTGGAGCCCCATGTTGATTATGATGAGGGGGTTCCAGCCCCAGCAGCTCCGGTGGGCCCAGCTCAGGTCCCAGAGGGGTTTATAGCCACCCCAGTCCTTCAGGACGCTTTGGTCAGGTTGGTAGGCTTTATGGAGAGCGTCTCTCGAGCGGGATTGCTTCCAGTAGCACCAGCCACTTCTCAGGCTGGAGGAGGGGTTCAGACTCCTGCTACACGTACTCCGGAGCAGGTTGCTCCCCAGGCACCGGTTCCAGTTCGAGCGCCTCCAGTAGGGCTCTATGACAGTCACTCAGTATGAGACTCGGTTCATTGATCTAGCACGCCCTGCTATTGTTATACTCCCCACCGAGAGAGAGAGAGGGTGCAGAGGTTTATTGATGGGTTGATTCAGCCGATCCGTCTCCAGATGGCTATGGGGGCCGGGAGTGAGATTTCTTTTCAGGAGGCGGCCAATGCGGCCCGTAGAGTTGAGATGACTCTTGCACGGAGAGGTGGTCATGGGTCAGATAAGAGGCCCCGTCATGCAGGTAGATTCAGTGGTACCTCGTCTGGAGGTGGGGATTCTTATGGTAGAGGCCATCCTCCGAGGCCCTTTCAGTCAGCCCTACAGGTCTCATGTGGTACTTCAGGTGGTCGTGGCTCTCAGGCGCAGTCTTCTGATCAGCAGCTTTTCAGTTCGCCATCAGCACCCATCAGCGCACCAACTCTCCGCTATTCTCAGCAGCCGAGGGCTTGTTACACGTGTGGGGACACGAGGCACATTGCTAGGTTTTGCCCTCGAGCTTCGGACAGCTCTCAGCAGCACGGTCCTCGCCCTATGATTCAGGCATCAGGTGATCCACAGGCTGCCCAGCCAGCTGGAGGCGGGGGTAGAGGCCATAGAGGTGGAGGTAGAGATCATAGAGGTGGAGCTCGGACCGCCAGAGGTAGAGGCCAACCAGCAGCCGATCGTCCCGGAGATATGGTTCAGGGAGGTGGGGCCCAGCCCCGGTGTTATGCTCTTCCAGCCAGGCCAGAGGCTGAGTCTTCAGATGCAGTCATTACAGGTACTATTCTGGTCTGTGATAGGGATGCTTCAGTGCTATTTGACCCTGGGTCTACGTATTCATATGTGTCGTCCTATTTTGCACCCTACTTGGTTATGCCTAGTGATGCCTTGGGTGTTCCTGTATATGTATCTACACCAGTGGGTGATTCTATAGTGGTCGACCGAGTTCATTATTCCTGTGTGGTAGTGTTTGAGGGTCTTGAGACCTGTGTTGATCTATTGCTCTTAGACATGGTGGATTTCGATGTTATATTAGGGATGGATTGGTTGTCCCGTATCATGCTATCTTGGATTGTCACGCCAAGACCGTGACCTTGGCTTTGCCAGATTTGCCTCGATTGGAGTGGAGAGGGACCCCAGGTCATGCCACTCGCACTGTTATCTCATATGTGAAGGCTCGACGCATGGTCGAGAAGGGGTGTTTAGCTTATCTGGCGTATGTTCGCGATTCCAGCGCAGAGGTCCCTTCTATTGATTCTGTTCCTATTGTTCGGGAGTTCCCTGAGGTTTTCCCTTCAGACCTACCAGGTATGCCGCCCGACAGGGATATCGATTTTTGTATTGATCTAGCTCCGGGCACGCAGCCCATTTCTATCCCGTCGTATCACATGGCCCTGCCAGAGTTAAAAGAATTAAAGGATCAGCTGCAGGAATTGCTGGGGAAGGGTTTCATTAGACTCAGTGTTTCTCCTTGGGGCGCGCCGGTGTTATTTGTGAAGAAAAAGGATGGTTCGATGAGGATGTGCATTGATTGCCGGCAATTGAACAAAGTGACGATTAAGAACAAGTATCCACTACCGAGGATTGATGATTTGTTCGACCAGCTTCAGGGTGCAAGGATATTTTCAAAGATAGACTTGAGATCTGGCTACCACCAGCTGAGGATTAGGGCATCCGATGTCCCTAAGACAGCATTCCGTACTCGGTACGGGCATTATGAGTTCCTGGTCATGTCGTTTGGGTTGACCAATGCCCCAGCAACATTTATGGAGTTGATGAACCGAGTGTTCAGGCCATATTTGGACATGTTCGTGATAGTCTTTATTGATGATATTTTGGTGTACTCCCGCAGCCAGGAGGAGCACGAGCAGCACCTTAGGGTGGTTCTTAAGACTCCGAGGGATAGTCAGCTATATGCCAAGTTCTCTAAGTGTGAGTTCTGGCTAAGTTCGGTTGCATTTCTGGGTCACGTTGTATCAGCAGAGGGTATTCAGGTGGACCCGAAGAAGATAGAGGCGGTCAAGAACTGGCCTCGACCAGCATCAACTACAGAGATTCGGAGTTTCTTGGGGTTAGCGGGCTACTATCGTCGGTTCCTGGAGGGGTTTTCATCTATCGTAGCCCCGATGACTAGATTGACCCAGAAGGGTGCCCAGTTCAGATGGTCAGATGAGCGTGAGGCGAGCTTTCAGAAGCTCAAGGCAGCTCTGATACTGCACCGGTATTGGTTTTGCCCACAGGTTCAGGGCCTTATGTAGTCTATTGTGATGCTTCCCGTATTGGGCTTGGTGCAGTATTGATGCAGGATGGCAGAGTCATAGCCTATGCTTCGAGGCAGTTTAAGATCCACGAGAAGAATTATCCGGTTCATGATCTAGAGTTGGCAGCCATCGTTCATGCTTTGAAGATTTGGAGGCATTACCTATATGGTGTGACGTGTGAGGTGTACACTGATCACAAGAGTCTTCCGTACTTGTTCAAGTAGAAGGAGATGAACTTGAGGCAGAGGAGATGGTTGGAGTTATTGAAAGATTATGATATTACTATTTTGTATCACCCGGGAAGAGCCAATGTGGTGGCCGATGCATTGAGTAGGAAGTCCGCCAGCATGGGTAGTCTTGCTTATATTCCGGTCAGCCAGAGACCGCTTGCTTTGGATATTCAGGCCTTGGCCAATCGGTTTGTGAGGTTGGACATTTCTGAGCCTAGCAGAGTGTTAGCTTGCACGGTCGCTCGTTCTTTATTATTGGAGCGTATACGTGATCGGCAGTTTGATGATCCCCATTTGTGTGTCCTGAGAGACACGGTGCATCGTGGAGGTGCCACGAAGGTGACCTTAGATGATGATGGTGTTTTGAGATTGCAGAGGCGAGTTTGTGTACCCAATGTCGATGGGATTCGAGAGTTGATCTTAGCGGAGGCCCGTAGTTCTCGGTATTGTATTCACCCGGGCGCCGCGAAGATGTATCAGGACTTGCGGCAGCATTATTGGTGGCGTAGGATGAAGAAAGATATTGTTGCATATGTGGCTCGATGTTTGAACTATTAGCAGGTTAAGTATGAGCATCAGAGGCCTGGTGGTTTGTTTCAGAGGATTGAGCTTCTCGAGTGGATGTGGGAGAGGATTACCATGGATTTCGTTATTGGACTTCCGTTGACTCGCAAGAAGTTCGACTCGATATGGGTTATTGTTGATAGGCTGACCAAGTCAGCACATTTCATTCCTGTGGCAGTCTCCTATTCATCCGAGAGGTTAGCTGAGATCTATATCCGGGAGATTGTTCGCCTTCATGGTGTGCTGGTATCTATCATTTCGGACCGGGGTACGCAGTTTGCCTCGCGTTTCTGGGGTGCAGTTCAGCGAGAGTTGGGCACACGGGTTAAGTTGAGCATAGCGTTTCATCCTCAGACGGACGGTCAGTCCGAGCAGACTATTCAGATTTTGGAGGATATGCTCCGGGCTTGTGTTATCGACTTTGGAGGTTCGTGGGACCAGTTTTTGCCCTTAGCAGAGTTCGCCTACAACAACAGCTACCAGTCCAGCATTCAGATGGCTCCATATGAGGCGTTGTATGGTAGGCGATGTCGGTCTCCGGTGGGATGGTTTGACCCGGGAGAGCCTCGGTTATTGGGTACCGATCTAGTTCAGAAGGCCTTGGATAAGGTCAAGATCATTCAGGACAGGCTTCGTTCGGCTCAGTCGCGGCAAAAGAGTTATGCAGATCGTAAGGTTCGGGATGTAGCTTTCATGGTTGGTGAGCGGGTATTGCTCCGAGTGTCGCCTATGAAGGGCGTGATGAGATTTGGGAAGAAGGGCAAGCTTAGCCCTAGGTACATTGGGCCGTTTGAGATTCTTGATCGAGTGGGAGAGGTGGCTTATAGACTTGCGTTGCCGCCCAGCTTGTCAGCCGTGCATCCAGTGTTTCATGTGTCCATGCTTCGGAGGTATCACGGCGATCCTACCCACGTGTTAGATTTCAGCACTGTCCAGTTGGACAAGGATCTGTCTTATGAGGAGGAGCCGGTAGCTATTCTAGACCGGCAGGTTCGACAGTTGAGGTCGAAGAGTTTTCCCTCAGTGCGTGTTCAGTGGAGAGGTCAGCCTCCTGAGGCATCGACCTGGGAGTCCGAGTCTGATATGCGGAGCCGTTATCCTCATCTATTTCCCGACTCAGGTACTTCTTTCTTTTGTCCGTTCGAGGACGAACGGTTGTTTTAGAGGTGGAGAATGTGACGACCCAAAGGGTCATCACCTGTTTTCTTTTTCATTCCGTGCTTCTGAGGCCTTGAAAACCTTATTTTTACTTGCTTCGATTTGCGTGCGCAGTCCGGGCGCGTAGCCAGAAAGCTTAAATATGAATTTTGTGTAAAATTGATGAATTTTGATATTAATATGAATAAAGTTGACTTTGGTCAACATTTTGAGTAAACGGACCCGGACCCGTGATTTGACGGTCCCGGAGGGTCCGTAGGAAAATATGAGACTCGGGCATATGCCTGGAGTCGAATTCCGAGGTCTAGAGCCCGAGAAATGAATTTTTCTGTGAAATTATTTTTCTGAAATTATTAAGGAAATTGGAGTTGAAAACTGATTAAAAGACTGTGGTATCGGGCTCGTATTTTGGTTCCGACGCCCGCTACGAGTCTCATATATGGTTTAAGCAATTGCCGAAAAGTTTGGTGGAATTTGGACGTCGTTTGACGTGTTTTGAACTTAAAGCTCTAAACTTGATGTTTTATGAAATATTGGAAGGAAATCATGGGTCTTGAGGCCTAATTTGATGTTAATGATGTTGTTTTGGCGATTTGATCGCACGGATGAGTCCGTAGGGTGTTTTTGGAATTATGTGTATGTTCGGTTTGGAGCCTCGAGGGCTCGGGTGAGTTTTGAGTAGGCCCCGGGAGGTCTTAGACTTAGAAATATCAGATGGTTGCAGGTTCAGGGAGTTGCAGGGCCCCAGCGCGCCCGCGGTCGATTCCGCGTGGTCCGCGCTGGAAGCCGCGCGGCTGCGGTGCATTCTTGCGCGGTCCGCGTGGCTAGGTTCAGAGAGGGGGTTTTGTCCAATTCCCCAGCGCGGCCGCGCACCAAAACAGTGCGGTCCGCGCTGGGTGGGTTCAGAGAGGGTAGATTTCCAGCTTCTCAGCGCGACCGCGGTGCACTTTTGCGCGGTCCGCGCTGAGCCTTTCAGAGTGGTATATAAGGTCGGGATTTTCAGTTAATTTTCACTTTTTTTCAAAACCCAAAACACAAGAGGCGATTTTCCAAACGATTCTTCTTCTCTAAAACGATTGGTAAGTGAATTCTAACTCATTTTCTTTACTCCTTAACATCTTTAAACATAACTTCAACTTCCAAAACAAAGATTTTAATGGGAAAATTGGGAATTTAGGGTAGAACCTAGGTTTTCTAAAATTGGGGGTTTTCCAAAATAACTTACATATTTGAGTTCATGGGGGAATGGGTAATCGGATTTTGGTTCGAACCTCGGATTTTGACCACGCGGGCCCAGGGGCGTTTTGGGAATTTTTGAGTAAAACTTTGAAAAATTCATTTTCATGCATTCAAATTGATTCGATTAGCATTTGTTGATACATTCAAGTAATTTATGACTAGATTCGAGCGGTTTGGTGGTGAATTCGAAGGGTAAAGCGATACTAGAGGCTTGAGTTGAGTTTGGAGCATTTGAGGTAAGTGTTTGATCTAACTTTGGCTTGAGGGAATAGGATTAGAGTATTATTTGCTAATTGCTAAATGTTGAGTACGGTGTATAGGCATGGTGACGAGTATCTATACACCGGTGTCTAGCATGACCGTGGGTCTTTATTTGTGCTTAATTGGGATTCTGTAGTGACTCTTCCTTGTTAATTGATGGTTTCTATGTGATATGAAGAGAATGAGAAGGAAATATGATGTGTAAACTCTTGGGAGCGTTGGCTCGATTTTTGACTTGATTAAGACGTAAGAAATGAACGAAAGAGGAAGAGACGTAACTACTCCCTTGCCGGGACGTGTAAGATATTGTTGTTGCTCCCTTGTCGGGAATTAACTGTTTATTTGTATTCTCCCTTGCCGGGATGGTTGAATTGATACTTGTTCCCTTGCCGGGAAATCATTATATATAATATGAAATGGGATCGTGTGGCACGCCGACCACATATAAATTATGAAATGGGATCGTGTGGCACGCCGACCACTTATATGTTATGAAATGGGATTGTGTGGCACGCCGACCACTTATATATTATGAAATGGGATCGTGTGGCACGCCGACCACTTATATTTGCTGAAATGGGATCGTGTGGCACGCCGACCACCTAGTTATACTATGAAATGGGATCGTGTGGCGCGCCGACCACTTATATAGATTATGAGATCTGATGTAGTTTCGTGTTTACTTCTGATAAGTTGTTTTCATCTGTATTTCCCCTAAGCATGTCCCCTCCCCGTATTATTTGGTATTTTCTGCTGTTATTTCGTTGCACTTGTGTATACATATATATCTGCACAGGTTGATTGGTAGTCCTGTCTAGCCTCGTCACTACTTCGCCGGGGTTAGGCCAGACACTTACCAGCACATGGGGTCGGTTGTGCTGATGCTACACTCTGTGCATCTTTTTGCACAGATCCGGGAGCAGCTTTTGGGCCTCAGCAGTAGGATTTGATCGGGAGCTGACTTCAGTCCAGGGACTTTCGAGGTAGCCTAGCTGATGTCCGCAGGCTGGAGTCCCTTCTATGTTATTAGTTTGTTTTCCTTGTACCGAGACAAACATTGATGTACTTCTATTCAGACTTGTTTTTAGCACTCTTTAGTAGTTCGTGAGTTAGTGACACTAGATCTGGGTAGAGTTGTGTTTAAACTTCCGCATTTGGTTTTCAGTTATCTATGTTTTTAAGACTCCCACTTTTATTTAAATGACTCGTTTTATTTATATCATTGAGATGTTATCAGAAAATATTTTAATACTTGGCTTGCCTAGCTCCGACAGTAGGCGCCATCACGTGTCCCGATGGTGGGAAATCTGGGTCGTGACAAGTTGGTATTAGAGCACTAGGTTACATAGGTCTCGCTACTCACGGACAAACTTAGTAGAGTCTGAGGGATCGGCACGGAGACGTCTGTATTTATCCCCAGAGGCTACGGAGTTAGGAAAACTTCACTTCTGTTCCTTCCTGTCGTGCGATTCTGTTTCTCAAATACTGATTATCTTTCTACTCTGTTCTTTCGCAGATGGCGAGAACACGTGCTTCCTCTTCTACCGCGCAGCAGACCGAGCCCCCAGCAGCAGTTCCTACGAGGGGCAGGGGGCGAGGCCGAGGCAGGGGATGAGCTCAGCCCCGAGCAGCAGTCCTAGAGGTGGAGCCTCATGTTGATTATGATGAGGAGTTTCCAGCCCCAGCAGCTCCNATACTTGTTCCCTTGCCGGGAAATCATTATATATAATATGAAATGGGATCGTGTGGCACGCCGACCACTTATATATTATGAAATGGGATCGTGTGGCACGCCGACCACTTTTATATTATGAAATGGGATCGTGTGGCACACCGACCACTTATATAGATTACGAGATCTGTTGTAGTTCGTGTTTACTTCTGATAAGTTGTTTTCATCTGTATTTCCCCTAAGCATGTCCCCTCCCCGCCTTAATTGTTATTTCTGCTTGTTATTTCGTTGCACTTGTGTATACATATATATCTGCACAGGTTGAGTTGGTACGTCCTGTCTAGCCTCGTCACTACTTCGCCGGGGTTAGGCCAGACACTTACCAGCACATGGGGTCGGTTGTGCTGATGCTACACTCTGTGCATCTTTTTGCACAGATCCGGGAGCAGCTTTTGGGCCTCAGCAGTAGGATTTGATCGGGAGCTGACTTCAGTCCAGGGACTTTCGAAGTAGCCTAGCTGACGTCCACAGGCCGGAGTCCCTTCTATGTTATTAGTTTGTTTTCCTTGTACCGAGACAAACATTGATGTACTTCTATTCAAACTTGTTTTTAGCACTCTTTAGTAGTTCGTGAGTTAGTGACACCGGATCTGGGTAGAGTTGTATTTAAACTTCCGCATTTGGTTTTCAGTTATCTATGTTTTTAAGACTCCCGCTTTTATTTAAATGACTCGTTTTATTTATATCATTGAGATGTTATCAGAAAATGTTTTAATACTTGGCTTGCCTAGCTCCGACAGTAGGCGCCATCACGACTCCCGATGATGGAAAATCCGGGTCGTGACATCTATCCTCCTGGATAATCGACCCATGGTACTTTAAACTGCCTCTCTTGTGGATGACCTGTGATCCAAGCCTCACGTCCATGCCCGCTTCCCTCGACCCGACGCTAAACTTTCACTCCAGGTATTCTATCTTGTCCTACTCAACTTCAAACCCGTAGACTCAAGGTCCAGTCTCCAAACCTCCAGCCTCTCGTTAACGACGCCTCGTATCTCATCAATAAGAACTATGTCGTCAGCGAATAACATACACCATGGCACTTTCCCTTGAATATGATGTGTCAGTGCATCCATCACTAGGGAAAATAAGAACGGGCTGAGGGCAGATCCTTGGTGAAATCCCATAACAATCGAAAAATTCTCAGAGTCGCCTCCACTATCCTAACTCGAGTCTTAGCTCCATCATACATGTCTTTAATCGCCCTAATGTAAGCGACCGACACACCTTTTGCCTCCAGGCATCTCCAAAAGACCACCATATGCACCTTGTCATACGCTTTCTCCAGGTCAATAACACCATGTGCAGATCCTTCTTTCTATCCCTGTATTGTTCCACCAACCTCCTAAAGGTGGATAGCTTCCGTAGTTGAATGACCCGACATGAATCCGAACTGGTTATCGAATAAAGACACCGTCCTCCTCGCCCTCACTTCCACCACCCTCTCCCAAACTTTCATGGTATGACTTAGTAACTCGATACCTCTATAGTTATTGCAACTCTGGATATCACCTTTGTTCTTGTACAACAGTACTATCGTACTTCATCTCCACTCGTCCGCCATCCTCTTCGTCCTGAAAATAACATTAAACAGCCTAGACAACCACTCCAAGCCTGCTCTATGAATCGACTAATTTTCGTATTAGTTTACTTATTTGCGGACATGACTGTTTTTGAAAAAATTGCGTGACACATCTAACATATACACTGTATTTACCATTTGTAACTATACCTTTAACGAATTTATAATTCATTGCTATATTTGAATTTATAGCAAATCCATGAAACAAGAGATCATTTAATTTGAATTGAAACAAGAGAGCAACAAGCCCTTGTAGCTCAATTGGTTATAGAGCTCTCTTAGTACAGATCTATAGTTCGACTCTCTACAAGATCATTTTATTTTTCAGTATTTTTGTATTTTGCTTTGGGCGCTACGAATAAATAATAATTAGGCAAACTATTATTATTAGACTCTAAACCTTTATAAAAATTCCTCTTCATTTTTAAATACAACGCGGTGAGAATCGGGGTTGTGAACTTGCTCAATGAAGCCTCTAATAAAAGCCTAAGTTTAACTCAATTCGAATAACATGAGGTAGTCCAAACCTGAAATCTAACTTTAAAAATACAAATAAAAGTTTAGGTTGTCTGCCTGTCTGGTCGAGACACTAACCATGACATAGGGAAAAAAAAGTTCTTTTCTTTGTTTGTATGGCTTGCTTGACAATTAAACAAATGGAGTACTCATTCCGTTTCGGTTTAAATGACATACTTTGTTTATTTATCCGTTTGAAAAATTGAATTATATTTTTATATTTGAAAATAGTTTAACTTTAAACTTTTCATTTTATTCATTGTACTCTTAATGAGAATCTTTTATAACCACACAAATGCATAAATCCACAACTCTTTTACCCATTAGAGGTCGTTTGGCTAGTGCATAACAATAATGCTCAATAGAGTGTATTAATAATGCTGGTATTAGTTAGCTTGCATTAGTTATGCTGATATATTTCTTATCCATTTGTTTGGTTTGATGTATTAAAGTATTGCACAATTTCTAAAAGAATTGTTTGTTTACAAAAATACCCTCATAACTAGTCCATCACTTTATCTTTTAAAAGAAACATATGTTGAGGAATATTTTTATATGAAAAAGATTTTAAAAAAATTATTTGATTTGTCTACCTATATTGTAGTATAAAATTGGATATTTATTTATAAAAAGAAATATGCTAAGTATTTATTTATCTACTGGGGATGTAATTTTATTCTCACTTTCTTGGATTATTAGGCAAAGAAAGTTTGAATTAAAAAAATAAAGAAAAAATGAGCTGATTAAAGGTGCATTCCAGTATGTAGTAGTAGAGTACAAATTTATAATTTACAAGAAAAAATTAGTGGAGTTTATTTCCGGAAAAGACCCGTATGCCCACAGATCAATGAACCGGAGGGATCAAAGCATCACAACGGATATGGAATTCTATTTCCACTTTCAATTGCACCTCGCGAATCGGGATACGTGCAAGGAGAGCCAAGGAAAGGGGCAGGGGGTTCACCCACTTTCACGAGTTTCATAGGTTCAAGAGATCTCACTATAGAAGTGTCTAGCCGTTCGCTGTATAGATATAAATAGCGGGGGCAATTTCAGTATCAAAGTTTATATCAAACTTGCATTAATATAATATCATGTTTTAATCCAGCATAATTTTGAAGGGCAATTTTATCTTTAACTAAGCTAATGCATGTATCAAAACCCATTGCATTGCTAATACCATGGTTTCCTATATTAGTTATGCATAGGATAATACCAAATATGATGTATAACTAATGCTTGTATAACTAATGCATATGTTCAAAAAGTGTACAAAATAAGGTATTTTTAATATACAAAGCTAATATATGCATTATTTTATCTAATGCATCCTACCAAATGATCCTTAAACTTTTTGGATCACATATTTCAAAAGTCTTATTTTTTCTCTTAAACTTTATGCCAAGATAAACTAAATCATCTAAATTAAAACGAAGGGAGTATAACATAACGAAAATAAAAATTATGTTCTAAATTGGATGGGTTGCAAGTTGCAACTATGATCCACTTTTTTAGTCCAATTGCCCCTTTACATTGTAATTGGCTGTTTTAATCAGCACCGCTTTACAATGTAACCGGAAGGGTAATTTGGTAATAGTACACTCAAACCCTAATCCCTTTCCTTCCCTTCGCTATATAAACATGCTTTACCCCTGCTCTCTCAAGCCAAACACTTTATTTCTCCGAATACTGTCAATGCTCTTGAGGGTTAAGGGATTTGTGAAAACAGCCTCAGTTAATTGCATTATTGTTTATTTCTTAGATAGATTTTCTTCTTCTTGAAATGATTTTTAGATTTAATTGAAAAAAAGCAGGGATTGTGTGTATCGACGTTGTGCTATGAATAATGCATTTTGATCGAAAGTGTTCTCTGCAAAATTAATTTATGGGGAAGATGGGCAGTTGTGTTTCATCTATTTCACTGGAAATTTTCAACAATCATTTTCCCCACATCTTTGTTTTCAATTTTCTTTAAATTTGTTTTTATCCAAAAACCTAGCATTAACAATTTTGAAATGTCCATTTTTGGAGACCCTGTTATGGTAAATCGAGAAAAAGGGCTAAAATGTTACCTTAGCAGAGCGGTGGATGTAGTGTGCATAAGGGGTTCATTGAACTTACTATTTTAAAGCAAATTACATTCTAAACCTATAATTTCTAAAGTGTAAAATGTTAGATGATAATATCTAAAAAATGAGTCGATCATTCTGGGTCTGTCTTTGTAGCTTAGGCCTTAAGCATGAGACGGATGACCAATAAACCTTTATGTTTATTAAAAGAGGTTACTTTGGGATATAGAAATTTCACTTTTGGTCCAAAGCATAGTTAAAGCTTTAATGGAATGACCCAACCCACTTACTTGGAAAGAAAAGAAAAAGGGAATGACAAATCCACTCACATATTTCTTAGGGCATACGCACCTTTTTGTATGGCATGTCATGGAATGCTTTGTCGAATTTTTTTATTAAATATGTGTAGGAAAATAAAATAAAAATATTAAGGATAAATATAGCAAATGACAGTGCTTATTAGCATAGTGTTTAGTCTATTTCTTTAAATTATGATACTGCTTATAAAATAGCTTAGGTATACCATTGTTAGAGTTAGTGGGAACATCAACCTTTTGTTGAATAGACAAGTTGCATAAGAGAACAATTGGGTGAGCCTTTGATTTCAACTGTAATAAATAAAGCAATTCATTAAAAAAGAAAAAGGCAAATAAGTTCATCTATTCTAAACTACCAATTAATAATATTAAATAATTCTATTTGCAATTTTTTTAAATAAATTGATTGTGTTAGATATTTTTTACACTTGTATGTTGAAAAGTTCAAAAACATTTTTTTTAAAAATTTATCCTCTATCATGGTAGGGGTGTTCGTCGGTATGGTACGGTAATTAGTGGTTTATTTGGTTCGATAACTTCGATTTATTCGGTGAATACTAATTAGTGTGTAAAGTCATAGACTGTAATATTCTTAATTAAAGTACTCAAAAGTACAAAATAAAAAACGGTTGTTGATAAAAGTTTTGTCCAAGACCAGCAAATATCAACCCAGAAAGAGAAAGCTATACATAAAGAAATAAATTTGATCATTAGAAATGTCTTGTTATAACTAATAATATGTGTTTTGTGCCGTATAATATCTATTTCGATATGGTATCAGCATTTCGGTATTCATTTTAAAATACCAAATATCATACCTAATATCAATTATTTTTAAAAATTTAAATCAAATACCATCGCAAATACATACCAAAATATCGAATACCAAATACCAAATTTTTTAGTTTCGGTACGATATTTACCAAATTATGCACAGCCCTATATCATGGAACATGGAAGAAAAAGAACTACAACTTGCTAAATATATCTTCCATCCTAATCCAACTCTAATTCTAGGAGAAACACATTCAAATCCTGAAAGGCTGAAACCCTATAAACGATTTTGTGCCGTTGCCCAACAGTTTCAAGTTCTTTTGAATAGGATTGTTAGCCAAAATTTGATTATCCAAAGTAACAAAATGCTAATAAATTCGAAAATGAAGAATATGCAACCTGTATCTTTATTGTACGATCAAACATCTCTATAATAGCTGTGTCTGTTACATAGGTTACATATTATAATATAAAATAAAAAATCGATTTTGATTTTTTTTTTTTTGACTTTTATAGTAAATGTTTGTTATACATGGATGTTGTTATGATAGAAGGTAAAAAATCGATTCTGAAAAAAAACTTGACTTTTATAGTAAAATTAAATGATTGTTATACATGGATGCTGTTATAATAGAAGGTCTGATTGCAGTTTAATACATGTTATCTCTTGCAAGAAAAATATGAAATTAAAACTATATTGTAGTTTAATACAAATTAGCTCTTGCACGTAAAATACGAAATTGACACTACCATGAAAAAACATAGTTGTACTTATTTAGCTCAACGTCAAAAGTTATTTAATTACAAAAACCTTTGATACCCATCCGTTGCATATTAATAATCGTTTAAAGACTTTGTATTATCTTTTTCTAAAACGTTACAAGAAAGGCGTCACCTCATTCCAATAATTTGTCGATAAAACAAAAATACAAAGTCAAAGATACGTTTTGTAGTGTTTTTAACAGAGTAAGACCTAAGCATACTGATTCTGCAAGAAAGATTACTTTGATTGAATAAGCAAAGCAAGTTTCTATCTATAGTTGCATGTGAGAGCTTGAATGGATGAAGCTCCCATGGAGTTCTCTAGAATGTTCTGAGAGAACAAAGAAGAGAAGAAAGAGTGGAGAAGCAGAGATATTTCCAATGAATATTATTTCATCTATTAAGTTGAACAGTACACGCATGTGTGTATGTATATACATTGACTATGACTAAAGCTAATACATTGACTATGACTAACTGTACATACACTAACTAACTAAACTATTGAATGCATTGCATTACATAAATCAATAATAATATACTCAATACCCCCCCTCAAGTTGGAAGTGAGGTCTTCACTGCCAACTTGCTGAGGACAGCTGAGTGCTTGACCCCTGTGAGAGCCTTTGTGAGAATGTCAGCCAACTGATGGTGAGTAGGTACATGATGTAGAGAAATTAGGCCTTCTTGCAATTTGTTCCTAACAAAATAGCAATCAACTTCAATGTGCTTTGTCCTTTCATGAAACACTGGATTGTGAGCAATGTGTATAGCCGACTGACTATCACAAAACACCTACATAGGACATGACTGGATAACAGTGAGTTCAGCAAATAACCTGTTCAACCAAACCAATTCACCAACTACCTTTCTGAGGGATCTATACTCAGCCTCAGCTGAGGACAAGGAGACAGTTTCTTGCTTCTTGGACTTCCAGCTAATAGGGCTGTCTCCCACCAAAACTATGTAACCAGTGACAGATCTCCTGGAATCTGGGCATGCTGCCCAATCTGAATCACAAAATGCCTTGATTGTACAGTCAGGATTGTTTGAGAAGAACACACCTAGAGTAGGTTCCTTCTTTAAGTATCTAAGAAGGTGAAATGCAGTTGTTAAGTGAGTATCTCTTGGTGCCTACATAAATTGGCTAAGGAGCTGTACACTATAAGCTATATCCAGCCTGGTGTTGGTGAGGAAATTGAGTTTTCCCACTAACTTCCTGTAATATTGAGGGTCTGGTAATAGGTTTCCTTCTTGTGCCTTCAGCTTTATTGTAGGATCAAGGGGTGAAGTTACACTACTGTAGTCATACACTTGATATTCTTTCAACAAGTCTAGGGCAAACTTTCTTTGAGAAATAAGAATCCCATCTGGCTTGTATAGAACCTCTAATCCCAAGAAGTAATGCAGTTTTCCCAGGTCCTTAATTTTAAACTGTTGGTCTAGGAAGGCCTTCAAGTATGCAATCTCTGCTGGATCAGTCCTAGTGATTATAACATCATCAACATACACACCCACAAAGATAACAGAAGTAGGAGTCTTCTTGCAGAACAAGGAATGGTCATTTTCAGAATGTTGGTACCCTTTTGTGGACAGTGCTTCAGTCAATTTAGCATACCACTGTCTACTAGCCTGCTTAAGTCCATAGAGGGACTTATTTAATCTACACACAACTTTTCCTGCTGATTTACTACCAGCCCAGGAGGGGGTTCCATATAGACTTCCTTATTCAAGTCTCCATGGAGGAATGCATTGTTACATCTAGTTGAAATATATCCCACCCCTTCTTAACAGCTACTGTAATTAATGCTCTAACAGTTGTCATTTTCACCACAGGGGAGAAGGTTTCTGTATAGTCAATCCCAGCCTGTTGAGTATAACCTTTTATCACTAATCTAGCTTTGAATCTTTCAACACTTCCATCAGCTCTATGTTTGATTTTATATACCCATCTACAACCTATTGCTTGCTTGCCAATTGGCAGAGGGACTAAATCCCAAGTGTGGTTAGCATGAAGTGCCTCAAATTCTAGTGTCATTGCTGCCTGCCAAGCAGGATTGAGGGCTGCCTCCTCATATGAAGAAGGCTCACTATCATGGAATACATTTTGTATCAAGAGCTACTTTCAGAAGATAGGGAAGCAGGAGTAATGTGGTGATGATTGGAAAATAGGGCTTTTAGTGAAGAGGAAGAACTGGAAAACTGAGCAGAAGAATTACTATTGGGTAATTGGTAAACATAGTCTTGTAGATAAGTGGGGATTTGGTGACTTCTGCTTGATTTCCTAAGATGTGGTGTTATAAGTGTGTGTATCATTAGAAGGTGAAAGTTGTAGATTGTTCTCATTGATGGAAGGAGGTTCAGTGATGGTAGGAGATGGTATATCATGAGTATCATGTTCTGTCTCTGGAGGTGTGATACCAACAGATCTTTGTCCTGAATCCATAGGTAGAGCTTGACTACTATCTTCAATATAATTAGGAAAAGAGACTCTTCTAAGGACAGCAGGAAAAGAAACATTTTCAGAACTTAGGGAAAAAGGAAAGATATTTTCATGAAAGATTACATCTCTAGAGATGTGAATTCTCTTGGTAACTAGGCTCAGTACCTTGTATCCTTTTGTTCCAAAGGGATAGCCTATAAAAATGTGAGGAGTGGTTCTTGGTTCAAGTTTGTCTCTATGTATTTTGGGTAAAGTGGGATAACATAAGCAACCAAAGCTTTTTAAATGGGAATAAAGAGGTTTCTTTTTGTATAACAGCTCAAAAGGGCACTTGTTATTGAGGTAGGTGGTGGGCAGCCTGTTTATCAAATAAGTTGCTGTTAAGATGCATTCTCCCCAATATTTGGTTGGAAGTTTGGATTGAAACATGAGAGCCCTGGCAGTCTCAAGTAGGTATTTATATTTTCTTTCTACCACACCATTTTGTTGTGGTGTGTAGGGACATATTTTCTGATGTATGATCCCTTTAGACTGATAAAATGAAAAGGCTTCATGGTTGGTGAATTCTAGGCCATTATCAGATCTGATGGCCTTTATGGAGGTGTTGAACTGATTTTCAATCATGGTTACAAAGGCTTTTAATGCTTGAAGGGCATTGCTTTTGCAGCTTAACAGGTGTGTCCAAGTGGATCTACTGAAGTCATCCACTAATGTAAGAAAATATTCGTAGTTATTATGGGTTGTGACATGGTAAGGTCCCCATATATCCATGTGAACTAATTCAAACAACCTGGAGGTAGTGCTGGTTCTTTGGGAAAAAGGTAGTCTGGTTTGCCTTGCCATGGGGCATATAGGGCATATAAAGGGTTGTCTGGGTGAAAATTTAACTGGGATGGAGGATATCCCCTTCATTTTAATAAAAGGAACATGGCCAAGCCTATTATGCCATAGAGAGTTTACATCACATTTATCAGACACAAAAGAAGACTCATTCTTATTGATTGGAGTGGAAGTATTTACATTTTGAGAAGTATGACATGAATGAATATGACCTACAGACTCATGACTACTAGGAAAATGAGAAACAGGAATGCACTTGCAATAAGAGGATGAAACAACAGAAGGTAAGACATTTCTTTTACCCTTCAAACACCTGGAACAGAGGTAATATAGACCTTCTTTGCTACTACCAATCACCTGAGGCCTCTTCACTGAAGGGGCCTGCATCAGACAAAGAGTATTACTGAAGAACACAATACATCTAAGGTGTACTGTAAGAGAATGAACAGAAATCAAGTTGTACTTGAAAGATGGGACATAAAGGACCCTATGCAGAACAATTTCTGAAGAAAGTATCACATCTCCAAATTCAAGAACCTTTACTCTATATCCATTTGGTAGGCTTATTAATAAAGGATAGGGTAATTTGGTGACATTACTAAGTGCATGCTTGTTAAAGGTCATATGATTGGATGCTCCTGAGTCTATAATCCAAAGATCAGCTTTTGATTCAAAACATTTGCATGAAGGTTTGTCAAAATCAATGGAGGAAGTACAGACAACAATACCTGCAAAGTTGGCACTGCCACTTGTGACATCCAAGTTGCTAGGGGAACCTCCTGCATGTCCTATTTGGAAGTGCTGCAGCAGATTCATTATCTGCCCATACTGCTCCTTTGTGAGGTTGAGATTCTGATTACCATCTTGTGGTTCTTGTTCATTCACATTCTCATGAATCATGTCAGCTGGGGTCCCATGCACATTAGCCACAGCCCCTTTCCCTTTGTTGAACCTGCAGCTCTGACTGTTTTCTTGATTATACGACTGAGGATTGGTGTTGTAGCGATTGGAATTTTGGTTATTATAAGAGTTCCCTTGAGGATATCCATGTAACTTGTAGCATTTTTCCTTTGTATGTCCTGGTCTTTTGCAATAATCACAGAATGGTCGACCTCTGTTGTTGTTATTAGGTGTATAGTGTGTTTTAAAATTTCTAGCCCCAAATGGATTTGGATTTTGTGAGTTTGCATTTACATGTAATGAAGTAGAATCCAGACTTAACTGACTAGTAGGCTTGAATTCCCTTTGTTTCTCCTCTTGAATCAGTAGTGAGAAAGCCTGTGCCATAGAGGGCAGTGGCTTCATCATGAGAATACTTCCTCGCACTATTGTGTAGACCTCGTTCAACCCCATTAGAAACTGGATAAGCCGTCGATCCTGTTCTGCTTTGTGCATGGTTTCTTTTGCTCCACAAGTGCAATTGCAAGTGCACTGAGATTTGGCACTTAAGGTATTCAATTCTTCCCACAATTTCTTCATCCTTGTATAATATGTAGTGATGTCTAGGGAACCTTGCATTAGATCATTGATCTCTTTCTGAATCTGATACAATTTTGCCCCATTCGTCTGATCATATCGATCCTCTAATTCTCTCCAGAGTTCCACTGAGTCATTTACATACTCTACGCTATCAGATATTTCCTTGGCAAGGGAGTTGAGAATCCACGAGGTTACCATGTTATCGCACCTCTCCCATAATCGAAACTGAGGTGAATTAGAACTAGGTTTCCTAAGTTCTCCGGTAATGAACCCTAATTTATTTTTAACTGATAGGGCTCGCAAAGCGCTTCTTCTCCAGGAGCGATATCCAGTTCCATCGAATGGAGCTGGTACCAAAGCCATTCCGGGACTATCTGAAGGGTGAATATAGAGGGGATTACCTGTATCGATGGCCAATTGATCATTCCTGCTCGAGCCAGAAGTTGTATCTCCGGGTTGATCGACAGCCATATTCAAAACTTCGATCTAATGAATCTGATGGAGCTTGACTAGACTTGAGATTATCTGTAAGAGAAACGCCTCCAAAAACGAGTGACAATTGCCAAAGCCCTAAAATTGACGGTAGATTTGGGCGATAGCTACCAAACCCTAGAAATTTGACGGAATGAAACGAATGAAACTTCGATCGATATTTGAAAGATGTTGACGGAGTCTGAGCTAACGTCCTCGCTCTGATACCATATCAAAATTGCATGTGAGAGCTTGAATGGATGAAGCTCCCATGGAGTTCTCTAGAATGTTTTGAGAGAACAGAGAAGAGAAGAAAGAGTGGAGAAGCAGAGATATTTCCAATGAATATTATTTCATCTATTAAGTTGAACAGTACACGTATGTGTGTATGTATATACATTGACTATGACTAAAGCTAATACATTGACTATGACTAACTGTACATACACTAACTAACTAAACTATTGAATGCATTGCATTACATAAATCAATAATAATATACTCAATAGTTATTTATGTGCAATGAAAGTGAGATTTTCTATGAATATATAAGCAAATATAGAAGACCAAGTCATCCACTCATCTGATTTTTTTTTTTTTTTTTTTTTTTTTTTTTTTTTTTGTTGCTAAAACAACGAAATTTAGATGTAACCTTTTGGTGAACTATTTTTTCTTATTTATGTCCGTACTCCATTATAAAAAAAAATGTCGTTTAAAGAACCTAAAATAAGTGTCCATAAAGATTGTCTAAATTCTCGTGGCTAGTTTCAAATATCTGTCGGCATTTTGCTTTTTTCGTACTTCCACTTTAATTAATTTTTTTGCCTCATTTTTTGTTGTTGTTGTAATGTATGGTATTTAATTTTTTCAGATATCAACAAGAAATAAATTTTTTTTTAACTAAAGTTGTCGTTGGAATAAAGAGTCTCAGACTATCTATCATATTTCCAATGAACAAATTAAAAAGATAATAAAAATTAATATGGTTAATTTTATTATTAATTAATAATATAAAGCGAATTCCTTAAAATGTATGAAAACAATGAAAAAGATTAATTAAAGTGAACCGGAGGAAGTATTATATTTACCAAAATTAGATATCTATGTTTGAGCAATAATTGAGTTTCTTGTCAAAAGTTGGACAATGCTACCTGAAAGTGGATTTTTTCAAAAGTTTTAATTTTCTAGATAGACGACAGCTTCATTATTTTAGCTTTCAGTCCACAAAGATCCACTTGATATTTTAGACATTATCTCCTACATTCTTAATTCTTATCTATTTGTATTAATTTAAAAATAAAAAGAGAAATGAGACACCCATTAGTCAACAATTAGTTATAGGCTGAAAACTATTTTTTCCCTTCCAAGTTCATTTTAAAAATCAAATACCTCTCTCAACTTTGAATAATAGATATTCTTCCCCTCCTGTTCTATGCAATGTCTAATCAAAATAGTAAAAATCATCATCCGGCCATCAATAAATGAAAACTCAAAGAAGCTTCTTTTTGTTTGTATAGCAGTGAAATGTCTTTACTCTCTCACACACAAAAATTAAGAGAAAATTATATGCATTATATTATCGTAGAACAAAAACAAAGAAAATTAGAATAAGGATTCTTGTTTTAATCCTAAATAATGAGGCATCTATCATGTCACGACCCTAAACCCGGACCCGGTCGTGATGGCGCCTCTCGTGAAGACAAGGTCAGCCGACACACTTCCAATTCACTTTAAGTAATTAAATTAATAAATACTAAGTCTTTAACAGAATTAAAATCCCAAAAAATAAACAGTGAACAGTACAAATTGTGGAATTAAAACCAACACAGCCCGACATCGGGGTGTCACCAGTCATGAGCATCAAAAATAATACTACAAGTCTGAAAGTCTACTCCACTACTACATAACTGAATCAGAAAGGAAATAAGATAGAGGGAGAATGCACTGGGCTGCGAATCGCCTGGCAGCTACCTAGTGAATCTCCGGAATCTGCTGGACAGCTCTCAACCCTCGCTAGCAGGACCTGTAGCGCCCGAATCTGCACACAGGGGTGCAAGGAGTAAAGTGAGTACTCCAACTCAGTGAGTAATAACAATAAATGAAGACTGAGCGATATAAAATCACGTTAACCACAACAATAAGCTATAAGAGGCAAACCAAAAACAGTAAACACAATTAAACAGTGAAGTCCCAGAAAACACCTTTTAAATAGTTAAACAAATAAAAGAAAAGCAGCTAGAAAGGTAAACACACAAGAACCGCCCCTCGGGCTCAATAACAACAACAGAATCAGCCCCTCGGGCAATATCATAGAACAATACCAGCCCCTCGGGCTATATCTCATATCACAATGGGTACCCGCGCTCACTGGGGGTGTACAGACTCCGAGAGGGACCCCTTACGGCCCAAGCGCAATATCAAGCCATCTCGTGGCATCATAAACAGGCTCTCGGCCTCATGTCAATCACAAGACACCTCGTGGCGTACAATCTCAGGCCCTCGGCCTTATTATCATAATCAGTATATCACCGCTGCGGCGTGCAGCCCGACCCATAAGTAACCTCACAATACAGGCCCTCGACCTTACTCAGTCAGAATCTCATAAGCCCCTCGGACAACCGTAAAAAATGATACTCAGCTCAAAATATCTTTTTAAAATATCATTTAAAGTGTTAAAATAGAGTAAACATGGCTGAGTTGTGAAAACAGTTAAATATAACATGACTGAGTACAAGTGTAGAGTCATAACAGTGAGGAAAATAGCAGTAAATATGCCCTAAGGGTTCAAACAGTTGGCTCGAAGCCCAAATATGGCATTAGCCCAAAACATGATAATATCAGACAATTTGCAGTCAACTACGCAGTAAAACAACCATACGGAATGGACTAAGTCACAATCCCCAACGGTGCATGACCCCACGCTCGTCATCTAGCGTGTGCGTCACCTCAATATAGCCTAACGCTGTGTAATCCGGGGTTTCATACTCTCAGGATAACATTTAAAATCATTACTCACCTCAATCCAGCCTAAACTCTAACTCGTAATGCCTTTGCCCCTCGAATCGGCCTCCGGATGCTCCGAATCTACCAAAATCAGAACGTAACCATCAAATTATGCTAAAGGGACAAAGCCCACTAGAAAACAATTGAAAAACAATGAAATTCCCGAAATTAAACAAAACCCAACCCCGGGCCCACGTCTCGGAATTCGATAAATTTTACGTTATTAGATTCCTTATCTCCCCACGAGTTCATACATATCAAAAGTTCCAAAATCCGACCACAAATGGTCCTTCAAATTCTCAATCAAAGGCCTAAGTTTCCAAGCCCTAGTTCCTCAAATTCTACGTTAATTACAGCTCTAATCCGTGAATTAATACCATAGAAATGAGTTTTGATAATCCAAAACCTTACCTCAGTGAAGTCTCCTTGAATTCTCTCTTCAAAATCGCCCAAAACTCCAACATTCGCGTTTAAAAATGGTGAAACCCTTTGAAAATCGCGAAGGAAGAAATATATACATTCTGACCCAGGCTTTTCGCACCTGCGGTCCTGATATCGCACCTGCGTAACTGCTTCTGCGGTCCCAAGCGCCGCACCTGCGGTTTCCACTTATTCGACCAAATTCCGCATCTGCGATGCACCATCCGCACCTGCGCCATCGTAGGTGCGGTTCTTCAACCACTTCTGCGATTTCTGCCTTCCCAGGCCCTATCCGCTTTTGCGATTAAAATCTCGTTTTTGCGAGACCGCACCTGCGGTCCCCTACCGCAGGTGCGGTTATGACAGCAATGGGAAACTTCAGCTGTCACAACCAACTCCAAATCTTTCCGCCAACCATCCGAAATCACCCCGAGGCCCCCATGACCTCAACCAAAAGCACCAACAAGCCTTATGCTACCATTCAAACTTATACCAACCTTCAAAACACCTCAAACAACATCCAAACAACCAAAACACATCGAATTCAAGCCTAAGGCTCTAAAATCTTCCGAATTCCGCTTTTGATCAAAAAGTATACCAAACCACGTCCGAATGACCTGATATTTTGCACACACATCCATAATGACATAAGGCAGCTACTGCAACTCTCGGAATTCTATCCCGACCCCTATATCAAAATCTCACCTATCAACCGGAAAACGCCAAAAACTCAATTTCGCCAATTCAAGCCTAAATCTACTCCGGACCTCCAAAACACATTTCGATCACGCTCCTAAGTCCCAAATCATCTCCCGAAGCTATCCGAACCGTCGGACCTCACAACCGAGCCCTCTAACACATAAGTCAACATCTGGTTGACTTTTCCAACTTAAGCTTTCTTAAAAGAGACTAAGTGTCTCAAACCTTCTCAAAACCTTTCCGAACCCGAGCCAACCAACCCGATCACCTATAGAACCGACAAACAAAGCAAATAGAAGCAGAAATGGGGAAAACGGAGCGGTAACTCATGAGACGACCGGCCGGATCGTCACATACCTGCATCTGCACACGAGGTGCAGGGAGTAAAGTGAGTACTCCAACTCAGTGAGTAATAAAGGTAAATAACAACTGAGCAGTAAGAAATCACGTAAAGCAACCAACATGTTGTATAGAAGGAGTGTACAATCCTTTGAGAAAGCAGTGAAGCTGTGAAATCCTTAGAAATATTTTGGCTCAGTTTAAATCTCTTTTGAAAATGATATTTACAACAGTTACGAAATGATTTCAAAACAGTTAGTGCCGATAAGCACAGAAGATTCGCCCCTCGGGCACAAATACCACAGCATAACAGGTAAAAAGGCAAATAAATATGTAAGATGAGCAAAATAAAAGTTCGCCCCTCGGGCAATATCTCCAAAACAGTACCAGCCCTCCGGCTCACTCACAGAACACTCTCAGCCCCTCGGGCTCTCTCTCTCTCTCTCTCTCTCTCAGATCGCTCTCAGAATAGTATCAGCCCCTCGGGCTCAGTATCAGTCACTCAGCATAGTATCAGCCCCTCAGGCTCACTCTCAAATTATATGGGTACCCGAGCTCACTGTGGGTGTGCAGACTCCGGAGGGGCCCTTACAGCCCAAGCGCTATATCAAGCCACCTCGTGGCATCATCACTCGGCACTCGGCACTCGGCCTCACATCACTCGGCCTCCCATCGCTCAGGCCACCTCGTGGCATGTAAAGTATCTCAGGCCCTCGGCCTCATATCACTCAGCATATCCTCACATATGGCCCTCGGCCTCACTCAGTCCGAAAATTATCACAAGCCCCTCGGGCATCTGTAAAACAGTAGTTCTCAGCCCAAAAATATCATTTAGAAATATCATTTAAGTTTCAGATCTGAGTAAGGGTGGCTGAGTTTGTAAAACAATAGATATCAACAGGACTGAATTCATGTATAAGTTAAAATAGTGAGGAAAACAGTGATAAAAACTCCCCGGAGGGTTCAAATAATTGGCACGAAGCCCAAATATGGCACGAAGCCCAATCATGATGATAACAAATAAGTTTCAGTCAAATACGCGGTAAAATCATCAATCGGGACAGACCAAGTCACAATCCCCAACGGTGCTCTACCCCACGCTCGCTATCCGGCGTGTAAGTCACCTCAACATAGCACTACGATGTGCAATCCGGGGTTTCAAACCCTCAGGATATTATTTACAATCATTACTCACCTCGAACCGGCGAAATCTCTAGCTCGCGATGCCTTTGCTCCTCAAATCGGCCTCCACGCGCATCGAATCTACCCAAAATCAGAGCGAATACATCACAATATGCTAAGGGAACAAAGCCCAATCGAAAATAATCGAAAAACATCAAAAATCCCGAAATTTGCAAAACCCGAGCCCCGGGCCCACTTCTTGAAACTCAGAAATTTTCACATTGACGGATTCCTTATCTCGCCACGAGTCCATACATATCAAAATCACAAGAATCGGAGTTCAATTGGCCCCTCAAATCCCTATTCTTAACTCTCTTAAGTTCAAGCCCTAACCTCCATTTTAAATCCTTGATTTCTTAGTTTTTCAGTCTTAATTCATGTAATAACACCTTAGGGTTGTGTTTTTGGTTCAAAAATCCTTACCTCAACTAAGTCACTTGATTTCCCTCTTCAGAGTCGCCCAAAAAGCTCCAAGGTCGAAGGCAAAAATGGTGAAATAACCCAAAGTTGCGAAATGAAATATCAAATAAGGTCTGCCCAGACCTTTCCGCATTTGCGGTCCCAAAATCCGCTTCTGCGGTTCATCCATCTGCTTCTGCGGAAATTTACTAAAGGCTCCAAACCGCTTCTGCGGTCTCCTAACCGCATCTGCGGCTCCACAAGTGCGGGCCACCTACCGCATCTGCGAAATTCCTTGAGTCCAGCCTGACCGCATCTGCGGTCCTACAGCCGCATCTGCGGCTCCGCAGGTGCGGTTCCCTACCCGCATCTGCGGTCCCATCATTTCCCTTGCCTTCCGCTTCTGCGACTTCCACCCCGCATCTGCGACACCGCACCTGCGGTCCCCAAGCCGCAGGTGTGAAAATACCAGCAACAGCAAAAACTCTGAAATTTCCCTAGTTCAAAATCTTCCCGTTAGCCATCCGAAATCACCCCGAGGCCCCCGGGACCTCAACCAAAAGCACCAACACCTCCTAAAACCTCGTTCAAACTTGTTCCAATCATCAAAACACCTCAAACAACACCAAAACCATCAAATCACATCGGATTCAAGCCTAAGTTCTTCTAAAAACTTCCGAAACACGCATTTGATCAAAAACCCAACCAAATAACCTCCGAATGACCTGAAATTTTACACACACATCCCAAATTACACAACGAAGCTATAGCAACTCTCGGAATTCCATTCCGACCCTCGGATCAAAATCTCACCTTACAACCGGAGATCGCCAAAATACTAACTTTGCCAATTCAAGCCTAATTCTACAACGGGCCTCCAAAACCTTTTCCGATCACCCTCCTAAGTCACAAATCACCTAACAAAGCTAACCAAATCATAAAAATTCCAATCCGAGCTCATATATAATTAAGTTAACTCTTGGTCAAACCTTTCAAATTTAATGCTTTCAACTGAGACTGTTCTTCCAAACTTATTCCGATTTTCCTAAAAACCAAAACCAACGATCTACATCAGTCATAATGCATTAGACGGGGCAAGTCATGCCCAAGAACTGGCGATCAAAGTGCAAAAGCTCAAAACGACCGGTCGGGTCGTTACAAGTAGCCACAAGTAATATCAAACTCAGCTTCACAAGCAAAAAAACAAGTCCCCATGTCTTGTGAATATTTGTTTTAACCAATGTCTTCGACGGATCACCAAGCCCTTTCAATTTAGAGATTGCATTGTCCATTTCTTGCACATAGTCAATATAGTTGTCAAGCTCACAACTAAGATCTTCAAGGTTAGAAGCAGTGAACTCATTTGGATAAATGTAGCAAGTTTCATAATCTTATTTTTATCATAATTTGCAAAAGAATCATCGGGGCTCAAACTAGCCATACCAAGAAGCAGCTCAGTATTCACTTCGCTAAAACGACTGTTAAGCTCCGAAAATTGCAAATCAATAGTAGCATAAAAAACCTCTACGTACAAATGATGAGAATATGTAGCAGGTGAGCTTTTACGCTTCGACTTTCCAAGTGCATACTTCTCATCCATTTTTGGGATTACAATACCATTCTTATCACAAAACGAAGAGACATCTTCTATCAAAGAATTCCATTTAGATTCCCTCATTATTCGCAATTGCCTCTTTGTGGAATCAATAAATTTTATTGCACTAACAATATCTTGATCTTTTCTTTGTAGGGCCATATTCAAATCATATGTAATTGCCAATAACATCAAATGTAATATACACACGAACTCATAAGATCTTATATCTTCCACTAGACTTTTTGCCAATGCTTTCCCGATAATTTGAACCCTCATTTGCAAGAACTTAAAGTATATGAACAATTGATAAGAATAAAGAAATAAAGTTACGCAATGTCTTAAAGTGAGATCCCCAAGGGGTATCACCCGGCCTTTGAAGCCCAAGTTCTTGATTTAACCAACTTCCTGTATGAACTTCACCAAGCACTAATAACTCGTCTAATTTTTTAACTTGATCATCTCTAAGCATCTCCCTACGCTTATAAGAACCTCCAACAACATTCAAAACATTAGAAAGAATGTCAAAAAAATTATTTACATCATGGTGTTTTGTAAGGCCCCGTGAAAATTTGTACTCAAAACCTAGTAGCTCGTAGTGCCCAGTTCCGCGGTTCGGACCCTTTGTACTGATCTAAGCATTTAAAAATCAAAGTTTTCCAGAAAAGTGCTATTATGCGGTCCAGAATGCGGTCGCAAATCAAGTATGCGGACCGCATTTCTATCGCAAAGTGAGTCAGTGTGTTAGTCAAATTTGAGGTCAAAATGCGGTCCATTATGCGATGGCATAACTGATATGCGGACCGCATAGTCGTCGCATAATCATCTTGGAATTTCGCAAAGGACAGTTATGCGGTGCGCATTATGCGACCGCAGAACGTGTATGCGGACCACATTTCTGCCGCAAACCCAGATAGAAGGGTTAGATCCTTGGAGCACTTTTGCGGTCCATTCTGCGGGCCGCATTTCTTCTTTGCGATCGCAAATGTGATCGCATACCTGACTCGGGGCTCCTATTTTTCTAAATTTTAAACCCGACCCCTTCTTCAATAAAACACCCCAACCCCCCATTTTAACATATTTTCTGAACAAACTAGAGAGAGGGAAGAGAGAGTTCTTGAGAGAGAAAGTCCTACCTTCATCAATTTGATTCTTCAAAGTCACCCAGGCCAGAAAATTTCAAGCAATTGTCTTCATCTCCGTTCTTGCAGGTAAGATACCCAGCTTTTTTCATTGGTTTTCAGATTTAAACAAAAAGGGGATTCTCATGCATTGATTCTTGAAAATAAAAGTTGAAAACATACATGCATGTTCTTTAATACCTAAAATCTAGTAAAAAAAATTGGGTAGGAGTATAGATTTGCAAAAGGAGCGGTTGATAACCTAAATAAGTTCGGGTAGTAATTGTGAACTTCAATTCTAAGATATATGTGCAAACTTGTGAACTAGATTGTCGGTACTAGGCTGTTGGTGAGCCGAAGTAGAAGTAAAAAGGGAAATTCGATTCCAGGTATGTACGGCTAACTTTAACCTTTGTAACGTCACCCTGTTTGGTGTATGAGTATTTGGTATGTGTTACCTATGTGGACCATTTGTGAATTCTTGTGATTAATATGCCTTGAACGTTGTTGGTTAAGTCTCCCGATATAATGGTGTAAGTAAATGGCAACAAACCAAGTGTGTGTGTGTGTGTGTGTGTGAATGTGCTTATGTGGTAAAAGCTGTGTAACAAATGATGGAAAGAAATCGTAATTGATGCAATTGAAATAACTGTGGTAATATCATATATGATTTGTCGTGGGAAAGTATCGTTGTAACTCAAATTGTATGCGGGTTGTTGTATATGATGGGAATGGTATTGATGGTTATGAAAATTCTTTGTGATTTGTTGTTGTTTTTGTGTGAAATGTGATTGTTCGGTGGGATCGGGTTGCGCGCCGCAACACGAAGTAATAAGGTGTGGGTTGTGGTGATAAGGGTGGCCGAGGTAATAAGGGTGGCCAAGGTAATAAGGGTGGAAAAGTGATCGAAATCACTATTGAAATGAACATATGTGAAAGTTGTGAAATCATTGATGTGATGAAATGATGTTGAAAGGGGAAAAGGAGAGATTGTGAAACTTGTTTGACTTTGGTTGTTCCTTTCATGTGCATTTGATCGTTGATTCTATTACTGTTCGTTACTTATGTATTGTTTGATTTTACTTGGGGTAAGGTTTGTTCATACATACCAGTACAATTCAAATGTACTGACGTTCCTTTTGCCGAGGGCGCTACATTCGTGTTATGATTGTAGGAGGATCTATAGCAGGTACTCCAGTCCACTGACAGTAGCACTCCCTCACTTCCCATCAGCTGAATTGGTGAGCCCCTTTCCTCTCGGGGCCCTGCGTGGCTCATGCCGCTTTTCTTCCAGGAGTCTTATTTTTGGTATTTGTGTAAGGTATAGCGGGAGCCTTGTTACCGGCAAGTATTATAAAACTCTTTTGTATCCTTAGAGGCTCCGTAGACAGGAAACGTGGGCTATGTACTTATGTATTTTGTATTTGGGCAGTATAACTTGTAAACCACGCTAAGTAACCATGTATGTTATGTATATTTCGTAAAAAGGTGTTTAAATCATAAATGGCTATTTCCTTTGATTAATGAGTAATGAAAACATGGGGTAACACGTGGGATAGGAAAGGCACCCAGGTCCGCTTGACTGGGGCTACCCGGTCGAGCGCCGGTCATGTCCCTCGATTTTGGGGCGTGACATGTTTCTTTGCAATAGCTACAAGAGTTAGTTGCAATTGATGAGCAAAGCAATGTATGCAATATGCCGAAGGATTATCTTTCAGAATCAAAGTTTTAGGACCATTGATTTCACCTTGCATGTTACTTGCTCCATCATACCCTTGTCCCCGTATTAGAGATGAACTCAATGAATATTGTAAAAGCAAAGAATATATTGCTTTTTATAATGCAGGTGCAGTTGTACCTTTAACATGAACAAGATCAAGGAATCACTCAATAAGTTCGCCTTCCTTGTTGACATAGCGTAGAACAAGAGCCATTTGTTCCTTATGAGAGACATCCTTAGACTCATCAACTAATATCCCAAAAAAATCCCCATTCAAGTCTTTAATAATTGCTTTCACCATTTCTTTTGCACAAGAATTCACAATATCTTTTTGAATATCAGGAGAAGTCATGGTGTTATTTTTTGGAGCTTTTTCTAATACCACATTTTTCACATCTTCCTTCCTATCTGCATACCATTTTAAGAGATTTAAAAAATGGCCTCTTCTTGTAGAAGTTACACTCTCATCATGGCCCCGAAAAAGTATTCCTTCTTTCAAAAGATACCTTATAACATCAATTGAAGCATTCAAGCGAACTCAATGTTCACTTTTAATTTTCTTAGATTGCTTGTCCAAAGAAGTTAGAATGGATTGTGCGTGGTTCATTAAATCTAGCATCATCTTGAAACATCAATTATGAACACTACTCATGTCACCCACATGTGATTTAAGCCTTTCGAAACCTTTATTCCAACCTCTAAAACCATCCGTTGTGAAAGCATCACCTACTTTTTCCCATATCCTCCAACCTCATTTTTAAACAAGTAACAACATAAACAAAATGTTGCATCTTGTTTAATGCTATATTCTAACTATTGAGAACATGAAGTATTAAACCGTTCAGGATTAAAGTGATGCATTATTCCTCCAAAATCTCTTTTTGAAAAGACAAAATCACGAGGTTGGCAAGGTCCATTTTGTATATAATTTCTCCTTATACAGTCACGTAAATTAAGAGGATATTCTGAAATTGGTTTTCTTCCAGCGGGATCGGGCTCATAATCCAACACTTTATCCGATGTTTGGGAAGGATTAATGTATGACCCGACTGGTCGTTTTGCCTTCTAGATCCCCGTCCCCCTAATAAGACTTTCCGTACTTGCTTTTAACTGATTTACGACTTGCGGGGATAGTTGGTTCGGGATTAGGAAGAGTTTGGACTGAAATCGGAACACTTAGTTCCTTAAGGTTGGCTTAAAAGGCCAAGATTGACTTTGGTCAATATTTTTAGTAAATGGACCCGGACTCGCGTTTTGACGGTCCTGGAGGGTCCATAAAAAATATGGTACTTGGGAGTATGCCCGGAATCGTATTCCAATGTCCCTAGCCCGAGTAATGAATTTTTTGTTAAAAATTGTTAAACTGAAATTCTAAGGATTTAAAGAATTGAATAATGTTTGATCATGTTGATATCGGGCCCTATGTTGGTTTCAGAGCCCGGTACAGGTCCAATATAATATTTAAGTCTTGTCTGTGAAATTTGGTGAGAAATGGGATTGATTTGACGTGATTCGGACGTCCGGCTGTAAAAATAGGAATTTTGAGTGTTCTTGAGGATTTCATGCATTTCGGAGTTGAATTCGTAGTTTTAGATGTTATTTCGGCGATATGATCACTCGAGAAAGTTTGTACAATGTTGTTGGACTTGTGTGGGTGTTTGGGAGTGGAGCCCCAAGGGCTCGGGTGAGTTTCGGGCATGGGTTGGGGGTGAAAAGCACCCCAGTTTTCTGGTGTTTCTGGGCAGTGTTGCAAGTCTCGCAAATGCGAGGAAATGTTGCAGTTGCGAACCTCGCATTTGCGAGGAAATCATCGCATTTGCAATGAAGCCAGGATGGGGGCAGTTGTTGCATTTGCGATATTTTCTTCGCGTTTGTGAACCCAGCAGGGTCCGCATTTGCAACCCCAGTATCGCATTTGCGATCAAGGCAGGAGGGGTGCCAGTTCACATTTGCGAACCTGATGTCGCAAATGCAACATCAGAGGCCTGGACACAGCTTTTAAAAACAGGTTTTAGGCCATTTATTTTAGTTCACCTCTACACTTGGGCGATTTGAGAGCTTTCAAAGAGGGGATTTCAACATAGCATTGTGAGGTAAGTTATTTCTACTTAATGTGAGAGTAATACTTGGGTTTTAGGTAGATTAACACACGAAAATTAGTAAGAATCATGGGATTTGAGTAAAACGTAGGGTTTTGATAAAAACAAGATTTAACCACGAAATTTATTATGGAATGAAGTAGAAATTATATATTATTGATCCTTAGGATATGGGTAACAACTTTCTTCAAAAAATTTCGGAATCCGGACATGTGGGCCCGGGGTCGAATTTTAGGAATCTTGTGATTTGGATTGGGGAATCACCCTAGTGGTTGGGATATGAACCTTTAAGACTATATTGATTGGTTTCTACGCTATTTGGATAGTTTTGGAGTGTTTGGCACCAAATTGAAGGTTTGGGCTTAAGCTTGGACCGGAAAGTACGCTTTGGAGCGAGGTGAGTCTCCTTTCTAACCTTGTAAGGGGGAAATGTCCCCATAGGTGAGTTAGTTAATCATGTGTTGCTAATTGTGGGGGCTACGTACGCACGAGGTGACGAGAGTCCGTGCGTAGCTACTATTATGTTAATTGTCCGGGTAGTTTAGGACTAGTATCATGCTATATTTGCAAATGTCTATATCCTCTTATGTTAATGAGATCACTTAGGACATATTAGGGGTTGTGAATAAATGTATAAGAACGTATGCACTTACTTGACAACTTGTGGTAATTTATGTGACTGGGAATGCACCTTATGTGCCTTCTTTGATGATAATTGATATTTGTGGATCGGGCCGATCTCCTGGTAGAAATAGATGCATCTATGGTTCGCGACATTCGACCCTCTGGCAGTGCACATTTCTTTTTTATGTTGGACCGGGCCGTACGACCTCGGCATAATGTGCACATGACATTTATGTGAAATCTTATCGATGACTCACTCTGATAAATGCCTTGAATTGAAATCATATAAGACATGACGGGAATTGATATATTTTGATCTCTGTAAACTCTGAGCTTGTTATTTTGCCTATATTATCCATGCTTGGTGAAATCTTAAATCATTATTGGTATTGACCTTAGTAAGTGTCATGTCGACCCCTCGTCACTACTTTTTCGAGGTTAGACTGGATACTTACTGGGCACATGTTGTTTATGTACTCATACTACACTTCTGTACTGTACAGGATCTCAGGCAGGTACATCTTTCTATCAGTCTGGTGCGCATTCTTGGTAGAGTCCCGAGATTCCACGGTGAGTTGCTCCTTTCCTATGCCGTTCAACAGCGTGATGGAGTCTCTCTGTACTTTTGGCTGTCTATTCTAGTTCAGACAGTAGGATAGATTTATTCTTTTGTGTATTCTAGTAGATGCCCATATACTTGTGACACCAGGTCTTGGCACACACATTGGTAGACTATTTTTTTGGGTTGTAAAAATTATTATCGTACATTACTGATTATCACTTATTTTTTATTCTAATGAACAAATTATCGGAACTGTTTTGGTAAATTAAAAATGAGAATTTACTAATATGTAGAGTTGGCTTGCCTGACAACGGGGTTAGGTGCCATCACGACCTGTAACGAAATTGGGTCGTGACAAATATTGTTATTAATAACTGGACATGGAGAACTTAGCAAAGGAGAGCTAGAAGAAGCTGCAGAAGCTTAAGCTTTGTGAAAACTCGTGATCATATCGACTTTTGCTAGAAGACCCTAAAAATCACAAAAGACAATTCCACTTCAAGTTGTATGTTTCAAAATGCTATAACAACCTATTCTTTATCTTTTTTGACATAGTTCAATTTGTAAACTAAATATGCTTTATTCCCAAGAACTTAAAAACTTAGTCTAGCTAGCTAGTATATAATGTAAAGTCAATTCAATTTGTTTGTCTCACAAAGAGACCCACTTATAAGGCCACAACATATGAAAGTATTATATTATATGAAAGAAGTCATAGGTTAAAGGCTAATGCTTCAAATAGTGAATAATGATTCGAATAGTGATTCAGCTTCCCATTTGTTTGCAAATCTTGCTCTCCGCAGTTATTATATAAAATAATAAAAAATAATTTTTTCTCTAACTAGTACCCATGTAAATGTAATTTGGTCTCACTAAGAAATTAAAAATAATAAAGTAGGACCAGTGGACCACATACCCTATCTGTCGGCTTGTCGGGAATTCCAAGTTTGAACTTTTGAAAAGTACAAAAGCACAAATTAACAAAGAGAATAAAGGTCAAAATGTGGGATAACCCTAGAATCAAAGATTAAAAATTAAATTTTGTATGAATTATCAAATATAAAATATAAGAGAAAAACCTGAAGCACAAAATCAGAAAAGAAGAATTGAAGAAGGAAGATGGGTCTAACTTCCAAGGGAGAAAGAGCATACACAGTGGAGAGTTGGAAGGCGTCCGACAAATTGTGGTAGCAGACTAGCAGTGATTGTCGATCAACAGAGGCAGAGAAGAACCCTAGTTTTCTTTGATTTGGGAATTGGGATTTGTCATTTGGACTTAGGAGTTGGAAGGCTTTTGTTCTTTTGTTTATTAGAAAGAAGAAAGAAAATATTTTTATGTTTTATTTATTAAAAGATAAATGTTAGTTTAGTCTCTGTTTAGAGGAAAGTCTGAGCAAAACGTTTTTATGTTTATCAGAAGAAAACGTCGTCGTTTAGTTTGTGATTTGTATTAAAAAATGTAAAAAAAACAAAATAAAACACTGCTTTCAACGAGAATCGAACTCGTATCTTTCCCAGCAAACACACAACCCTTACCATTGAATCCAAACCCATTTTGTTACTGGGTTCGGCATTATATATTTATATAGATGTAGTGAATATTTTAATACATATACAAGGTTCCGGAAAAAGTCACTGGGTTCGCCCGAACCCGCACCCACTACAGTAGCTCTACCCCTGGCCACAGTGCTGTTACGGGTTCGGCCGAATTCAGTAGTTTTGGTTCAAATCATGTATTTTTCTTAATTTTTATTTTAAATATATATAAATTATTAATTTAGAACCCAGTAACTTAAAATAATTAGGATCCCGAACCCATAAACTTGAAATATTGCTTCCGCCTCGGAGTATATTAAACCTATGAACACAATCTTACCTTACATTTAGAATAACAATCGCTTTTTCATTAAATCTGCTATTGATATGTGACGACCCGGACGACTGATATTTATTCACCCGGTAGCGGGTTTTGGCTGATCAGAGGCAGAGTTATAGGAGTTAACGAGGTGACTGCCAGTGTTCGCAGCACCGCTTTTCTCTCTTTGTTCATTATTCCGGTTTTGTACATTTTAGACCTTGTAGTTGGATTTACACTCTAATATACACTCGTGACTTGTGACACCCCGGTTTGGGCTGTGTCGGGATGGTTTTCCTTGTTATTATCGTTGTTTTCGCAATTATGGCTATCTTAAACATGTTTTAGATTTGCTTATGTTAATTAATTGTTTAAAAGAGGTGTTTCGTTTGTTCTGGTTGGCCTTGTCTTCACGAGGGGCGCCATCACGACCGGGTTCGGAAATTGGGCCGTGACACTACTGCAACGGTCGAAAGGGCTTTTTCTTCAATGTAGTTTATTAAAAATGATTCGCGAAGCAGGATTGGTGATAACCTTTTGAATGATTGTTTAGTTTGTTAAATAGAGGATGAAGTATTTGAAAGTGTACCTAATGATGCGATCATTGATCGTTTTCAAAACATGACAAGTCGTCGAGTGCAATTGAAATAATAATATTTATATTCATATATTGTGTTTGTCTTTTGTTACTTTTTAAATATATATATATATATATATATATATATATATATATATATATATATATATATATATTAAATATCGATACTCATTATTTAGTCAGTTTATTATTGTATATTAATTTTAGGTCATAGTATTATTTTAAAATTTAGAACCCACACACTTCAAATCCTAGCTCCGTCTTTGAATATACTTCTGGACTCTATGCATAGTGAAAGCTTGATATAGTGAATAAATTCAAGTAGCTTAACATATATTAGCTTGAAAAATGCTTACAAATATTCACTGCAGTTATATGAAAAAGTCCCACATGACTTATTCATATACCTTATTATTTAGTTAATCACTTTCGATGATGATTAGTATCATAATTATTAGCTAAAAGATTTTAATTCGGGCAGAATCACTGTATACTATTTTTAATGCAACAAGTTCTTGTTCGTGCATCAGTATGATTAATGGATATTCTCCTCTTATATTAATAACTAGTTAAGCTGCCCGCGCTTCGCGCGGTCATACATGTATCATTATAAATTTAGTTGATATAGAAAAGATAAAAGCTTATATAAAAATTTATGATTAAAATATAATATAAGACATATGGAAAATTTAAATCAAATGTACAAAAAAATACATATAAAAAAACAAAAAAGGAATAAAAGCGTCACATACAAAAAAGTTAACCTTCATTTTATAGAAAAAGAATATGTAACATAACTCTTCTAGCATGCCTTTGATTTATATTTGTCCACAAATAATTTTAATTTTTAGAAACAATATCATTTGTTATTAATAAATGTATAACTTAGAGGTAACTATTATTCTTAATGAGGGACATTTGGTCTGAATAAAAAATAGGCAACTTTAGTCCGAAGAAGAAAGACAATCTTAAAATGAAATACAAATTGATAATGCGTTCATAAGAATTCCATATACAATAAGAAAAACATGAAAGTCCAGAAATTAATATGACAATAAAATAAAAATAACGTTCGGACATATTATTAATTAGTTTGCCTATGTATTTTACTTGTATTATTATTCAGTATTTGGTAGCCAATGATTGGACTAATTTGATTCTTGCCGCCAAGCGATGTAAGGCTCTTTAAAGAAGAAAACGGGTTCTGTCAGACTGCCACAATCTCTAACTTTGCAAAAGATAAAAGAAAAGGACAAGCACAAACTTTTTTCTACATTCTCCAACAATAATAGCTATGGACTCCACACCTTTTATAGTGTCAATTCTTGCCCTTTGAAAGCATAAGAAATATAATATGTCAATAATGAACTCAAGGTACTTAAACAAAAAATATATCCATCTATAATCCTTCGTTGAATAAGTTATCCGATATTTAATTTAGATATGTTTAAGCAAAAAATAAAATAAGTGAAGAAAGCCATGAAGTACTTAGTGTTGACTGTTGAGTACTCCTTGAGCAAATAAAATAGTGGAATTCCATTTTTGGTTTAGTTTCTTGAGAATTCACATGAGAGCCAAAGTTATTTGCTCTGTAGAAGCCGAAGCCTTCTTGTAATGGTAAGCATCGGTAAGCACTTAAACCTTCTTGTAACGGTAAGCATTTATTCCATATAAATTAGAAAAAACATTAGTAAGCATATATATATATATATATAATCGGGACTTTGACCCGCTAATGTGGCATGCATAATTGATCAGCAATTGCCTTTATCTTTTTTCTCCATTTTTTGACTTTTCTCTTATTTTTCCCCATTTACCTCATTCAATAATAAATTTCTTCTTCTTTCATTTACCCGTTAATTTAATTGACAAACTCAACCGTTACCTTTTTCCTTTACAACCAATTAAACCACGCCCTTTCTTCTTCCTTCTTGATGACAACAGTTTCAAACGTAATATCTTTTCTTTCTCTCCATGGACAAAAAGAGAACTCCTCTTTTCTTCTGGAAATCCATCAAAGGTTATTGTCAAAATTGCACCGTATGTCATATGAATTGGAATTCAACTCAAGTTGGTATTAAGGGGGGAAAGGCTGGTAACTCCCCCCCCCCACTTTTTCTTTTTATTTCGATAAAAAATTCTTGGTTCAAATATGATATTCTTCACATTTTGCTCTTTTCATATATTTATTTTAATAGGGAATACATGCTGTCACGATCCAAAAATCCATTAAAGGTCGTGATGGCGCCGGACTCCATTGTCAGGCAAGCCAACACCAATTAACTAGTAATTTTTTATTTTAATATTTTTGAAATCGTTTCCTTTATACATTAAACAATAAGTAATGAATTTTATTGAATAAATATTGATGTCTTTAACAAACTTAATATTAAATAACCCCATAATCATCCCGGAACCCGGTATCACAAGTGCATGAGCAATCACTAAGAAATCAAATAATATACAATAACTGTCCGGAATATAAATTTGGACAGAAAGTAAATACAATACACTGAAAGAGACTATGCTGGCTGCAGGTCGCCTCAAGGAATGCAGCTCACCTAAGTCTCCGTATCATCCATGCTGCTACGCCCATTAGGCCAATAGAGGTACATGTGCCTGTGCAACAAAAATGCACAGCAAGTGTAGCATGAGTACGAAAATAACGTTACTCAGTAAGTATCCCGTATAATCTCGAAGAAGTAGAGACGAGAGGTCGACTTCGACACTTACTAGTGGTCCATTGATATAATATACCAATTGTATAATAAATCAAGGATTTTTATAAACATGGCTATAACTCAATAGAATGAAGCAAGTAAACAATTCTTTTATTCATAGGGAAATTTCCAAATTTATTTTCATCATTTATACATTTATTCTCAATCTGGGAAAGCAATATCCTCATTTATAAATAACAAGGCAAGCAATACAAGCATGCGCAAATCTTGCCGAGGTCGTACTGCCCGATCCAACATTATTTAAATTGTGCACTGCCAGAGGGTCGAATGGCGCAAACCATAGATGCATCTATTACCCGCTCGTGAATCATACATGCGACGCGGTCAAATATAAATAAACATTCACCCTGCTCGCGAATCATACATGCGACGCAGGTACTGTCAAGACCCTAAACCCAAACCCGATCGTGATGGCGCCTCTCGTGAAGACAGGGCCAGCCGACACAATTCCAATTCACTTTAAGCAATTAGAATAATAGATACTAAGCCTTTAACAGAAATAAAATCCCAAAATAACAGTATAAGTTGCGGAATTAAAAACCAACACAAAATCAGCCCCTCGGGAAATATCACAGAACAATACCAGCCCCTCGGGCTATATCTCATATCATCATGGGGACCCGCGCTCACTGGGGGTGTACAGACTCCGGGAGGGGCCCCTTACGGCCCAAGCACAATATCAAGCCATCTCGTGGCATCATAAACAGGCTCTCGGCCTCATATCAATCACAAGCCACCTCGTGGCGTACAATCTCAGGCCATCAGCCTTATTATCATAATCAGTATATCACTGCTGCGGAGTGCAGCCCGACCCAAAAGTATCCTCACAACACAGGCCCTCGGCCTTACTCAGTCAGAATCTCATAAGCCCCTCGGGCAACAATAAACATGATGCTCAGCTCAAAATATCTTTAAAATATCATTTAAAGTGTTTAAAACAGGGTAATATGGCTGAGTTTTGAAAACAGTAAAATATGGCACGATTGAGCACAAATATGAAATCAAACAGTGAGGAAAATATCAGTAAAAATCCCCTAAGGGTCCAAACAGTTGGCACGAAGCCCAAATATGGCATTTAGCCCAAAACATAATAATATCAAACAATTAGCTATCAAATACGCAGTAAAACAGTCATTCGGGATGGACTAAGTCACAATCCCCAACGGTGCACGACCCCACGCTCGTCATCTAGCGTGTGCGTCACCTCAGCATAGCCGAATGCTGTGTAATCTGGGGTTTCATACCCTCAGGACAATATTTAAAAATCATTACCCACCTCGATTCGGCCCAAACTCTAGCTTGCGATGCCTTTGCCCCTCGAATCAGCCTCCGGATGCTCCGAATCTACCAAAAACAGAACGTAACCATTAAAATATGCTAAAGGGACGAAGCCCACTCAAAAAAAAATCGAAAAGCAACGCGAATCCCGAAATTATCAAAACCCGACCCCCGGGCCCACATCTCGGAATTCGATAAGATTAACATCATTAGATTCCTTATCTCCCCACGAGTTCATGCATATCAAAAGTTCCAAAATCCCACCACAAATGGTCTTTCAAATCCTCAATCGAATGCCTAAGTTTCTAAGCCCTAGTTTTCTTCATTTTTGGCTTAATTTCCATTAATTTCAGCCCCAATCCATTAGTTAATACAATAGAAACGAGTTTTAGGTCCAAATTCCTTACTTCAATGAAGCTCCCTTGAAATCCTTCTTCAAAGATCGCTCAAAACTCCCGAAATCGCTTTTAAAATGGTGAAACCCTCTGAAAATCACGAAGGAAATAACTTATATGTTCTGGTCCAGGGATTTCGCATCTGCGACCAAAATCCCACTTTTGCGGTGCCGCATTTCCGGTCTGCGATGCAACAGCCGCACTTGCGCCATCCCAGGTGCGGTTCACCAACCGCTTCTGCAGTTTCTGCCTCCCTCACCTTCTTCTGCTTCTGCGGCCTTCAACCTCGCATCTGCGGCATCCCACCTGCGGTCCCCAATCCGCAGGTGTGCAGAAATACCAGAAGCAGAAAATCTGCAGCATCTTCAAAAATTCCAAACTCTCCGTCAACCATCCGAAATCACCCCGAGGCCCCTGGGACCTCAACCAAAAGCACAAACATATCCCATAACCTTATTCAAACTTATACCAATCTTCAAAACTTCAAACAACATCGAATCAACCAAAACACATCGGATTCAAGCCTAAGGTTCTAAAATCTTTCGAAGTCCGCTTTTGATCAAAAAGTATACCAAACAACATCCGAATGACCTGAAACTTTGCACACACATCCCAAATGACATAACAAAGCTACTGCAACTTCCGCAATTCCATTCCGACCCCTATATCAAAATCTCACCTATCAACCGAAAAACGCCAAAAACTCAATTTCGCCAATTCAAGCCTAAATCTATTCCGGACCTCCAAAACACATTCCGATCACACTCCTAAGTCCTAAATCATCTCCCGAAGCTATCCGAACCATCGGAACTCACATCCGAGCCCTCTAACACATAAGTCAACATCCGGTTGACTTTTCCAACTTAAGCTTTCTTAAAAGAGACTAAGTGTCTCCAACCTTCTCAAAACCTTTCCGAACCCGAGCCAACTAACCCGATCACATATAAAACCGATAATTAAAGCAAATAGAAGCAGAAATGGGGGAAACGGAGCGGTAATTCATGAGATGACCGGCCGGGTCGTCACAGGTACACATAGAAACATACATTCAAACAGTCAATCAAGACTTCATCAGGGAAACAATTATTCAAGGAGGTGTAAATTTCTCTTTTACAAGTCAAGAAAATAAATTTTAACTCTTTTGGAAAGTCATTTGCCACTTCGATATGATTTAAGCAATTTAAGCTATCAATAAGGTTACAAGTATTACAAGTAAAACATGTTGTTGGGTCCTAGACTACCCGGACATAAGTATAATAGTAGCTATTCACAGACTCTCGTCACCTCGTGCGTACGTAGCCCCCACAAATAGCAGCACATATCCAATTAATTCACCTATGGGGACAATTCCCTCTTACAAGGTTAGAAAGGAGACTCACCTCGCTCCGAAGCCTATATCCCAATTCAAGAACGCGCTCAAGCCTCCAAATCAAAGCCGAACGATCCAAAACTATTCAAATGGGGTAAGAACTAGTCAATACATGCTCAAAAGTTCATATTCTAATTATTAAACTAATTTTCCAATCCTAAATGCAAATTTCTTAAAATTCATCCCCGGGCCCACGTGCCCAGATTCCGGAAATTTTTGAAGAAAGTTGTTACACATAGCCTAAGGATCAAGAATATATGATTTCTACTCCATTCCATAACCATTTCGTGGTCAAATCTCATTTTTATCCAAAAACTAGATTTTTCATTTAAGCCCTTGATTTCACCAATTTTCACATGTTAATCTAGCCATAATCTATGTATTAAACTCATGTTGTGTAGAAATTACTTACCTCGAAGTGCTAGGTGAAAAACCTCTTCCAAAAGCTCCAAAAATCTCCTAAGACCAAGTGGGAAATGAAGGAAATGGGCTAAGTCTCGGAATAAAAAGCCCTGGGTTCCAGATGCAGATGTCCAATTTGCGACATTCGGCTGGCAAATGCAATGGTCGCATTTGCGACAAATGCATCGCAAATGCGAAGCCACGCCATCCCTGCCCAGGTCGCATTTGCGACCAAATTCTTCGCAAATGCGAAGGTGACAGCCTCGCAAAAGTGATCGTTAGTTCGCAAATGCGAACTTCTCCCTCAGAAGCCCAGGCTCGCAAATGCGATGGTCGCATTTGCGACCAAAACACCGCAAATACGGTCACACCAGTACCAGCAATCCCACTTCTCAACAAAATGCTCCGAAGCTACTGCGGAACTCACCCGAGCCCCTAGGACTCCAAACCAAACACCCGCACAAGTCTAAAAACATAATACGGACTTGCTCAAGGCTTCAAATCGCATCAAGCAACGCTAGAATCACGAATCACACCCCAAATCAAACTTGATGAAACTTAAAATTTCAAACCTCTACTTTCGATGCTTAAACCTATCAAATCACGTCCGATTGACCTCAAAGTTTGCACGCAAGTCATATTCGACATTACTGACCTACTCCAACTTTCGGAATCGGAATCCGACTACGATATTAAAAAGTCCACTTCCGGTCAAACTTCTCAAAAACCTTCAAATTTCTAACTTTAGCCAAATGACTCTAAAATGACCTACGGACTTCCAAATCCACTTTCGATAGCGCTCCCAACACCAGAATCACCATACATAGCTATTTCCAGACTCGGAATCCAAAATGGACATCGATTACATTGGAATGCACTTCAACCCAAACTTATGGAAATTCTTCCAAAATGCTAACTTCCACAGTAGGAGCCGAAACGCTCCCCGGTCATCCAAAATCCGATCCGGACTTACGCCCAAGTCCAAATCATCATATGAACCTGCTGAAACCTTCAAATCCCGATTTCGAGAACGTTTACTCAAAAATCCAATCCTTGTCAATTCCTCCAACTTAAAGCTTCCGAAAAGAAAATTTTCTCTCCAAATCAACTTCGAACTTCCCGGAATTCAATTCCGACCATGCGTACAAGTCATAATGCCTGAAGTCAATCTGCTCATGGCCTCAAACCGCCGAACGACACACGAGAGCTCAAAACGACCGGTCGGATCGTTACACATGCCGTCACCAAAAGTTCAAGCTTTGGTCATCTGTCTCCACTTTCTATTGCACATTCAATCATAAATTAGAAGAGAAGCTTTTTTTTAATTACTTTTTGTAGCAAAATATCAACCATTATTATCATTAGTTGATCTTATATTTAATTCCTTTTTTCTAAACTGTTGCTTATATGCCTTTTTGGAGACGGTCATATGTATCGCCCTTTCATCAAACTTCACAACTCGTGCTTATGGCAACGGAAGGAGAGAAGACGACTTGCCATTCTCCTCAAAATTTTCCCATTGTGAGGTTCCTAACAAATTAATTTATGTTAAGTTAATTTTGGAGATAATAAAAGTTATTCAGAGTTGCAGTTTACTTTGCGCTAAGAGTAAAACCTAAATGTAGAAGATAAACAAAATAATTTGTTTAATCAAGATAGTTTTTGGTCATATTAATGTAAATGGTTGTTGTTATTTTGACGATTAAAATTGTACTAATGTCCTCAAATTTCCAAATCCCTCCGCAATATTGAATTATTCGCAATTATAACTTAGATTTGTTTTCAATCTTCTTTTTTATCTCTCATCCCCGAAAGGACCCTATTTTTTATCCTCATACAAATTCAGTTATAATTCTTATATTTAATTCTCTTTTCCTATTTAATAACCTTACATCAACTTTGGGTTACAAAGTAAATTCTCATTTTATTTTATGATCTTGACAATTCACAACTTTTACTGTCTGTCAGTTTTAGTGGGAATCCGGACTATGCCAAAGATGCAATTCCTCTGCCTGCAAGTTACAGTAGCAGACCTGCATCATATCCCCCCAACTGCTATCCATGTTGGCAATGGTGGAAATATTTGATCTGATGCTCGTGGTGGTGGTCGGGATAGCTCGGCAACTCCAATATGGCCGACGATGTTACCTTGAAGAACTCTAAGAACTTTTTGGAAGCATTGGACAAGTAATATAAAATTTCTTTTGGTTATGATTTTTGTTTCAGAGTTATTTTTCCATTAGCAAATCATTATTTTTCTTTACTTCACAACTCCATGATGTTCAATGTGGTATTGCTACTAGGAGGATGAAGATAGCATGTCTAGATACTGAATATTTTAGATATTTTCATCTTTTAACGATAATATAAATATTGTATAATTTCAACCTCACGAATTAGTGCACAGTTAGTGTAACGATCCGACCGGTCGTTTTGAGCTTTTACACTTTGCCCGTCAGTTCTATGGCATGACTTGCCCCGTATGATGTATTAAGACTTATGTAAATTGTTGGTTTTGGTTTTCAAGGTATCAGAATGAATTTGGAAGAACAGTTCTCAGTTTGAAGCTGGAAATTTGAAAGGTTTGACCAAGATTTGACTTGTTTGTATATGATCTCGGATCGGAATTTTTATGATTTGGTTAACTCCGTTAGGTGATTTGAGACTTAGGAGCGTGATCGGAATGCATTTTGGAAGTCCGTGAAAGGTTTAGGCTCGAATTGGCGAAATTAAGATTTCGGCGTTTTCCGGTTGAGAGGTGAGATTTTGATATAAGGGTCAGAATGGAATTTCGAGAGTTGCAGTAGCTTCGTTATGTGATTTGGGATGTGTGTGCAAAATTTCAGGTCAATGGGATCATTCGAGAGTTCAGAAAATTTCAGATTTTGAGTTCCAGCAGTTGCAGACATTTTGGTCTTCGCGTTCGCGAGAGGACCCTCGCGTTTGCGAAGAGTCTGCTGAGGGAGGTGAAAGTTTGGCCGTCGCGTTCGCGAGGCAGGTGCCGCGTTCGCGAAGGGCTGCGAAGCTATGCATCGCGTTCGCGAGAGGGCACTCGCGGTCGCGTAGAGGAAGTTGGGTCAGATGGGTTCAAGGTCATTTGTTCATCGCGTTCGCGTAGGTGTGAGCACATTCGTGAAGGTTTAGATGGTGGAAGCATCGCGTTCGCGATGGGTTTTACGCATTTGCATAGAGGAAAAAGTGGCCAACGTAGGTTTGTGCTTTGCGAACGCGAGAGTTTGACCGCGTTCGCGAAGAAGGAAAGTCAGACCTGGGCAGAATGTTTTTAAACTCGTCTTGTTCGCGAATGTGGGTCTATTTTAACCCATAGCTGCTCGTTTTTGGAGATTTTAGAAGGAGATTGAAGAGGGATTCAAGGGGAATCATTGGGAGGTAAGATTCTTGGACTAAAAACTCGATTATTATGTGAATTCCACCTAGAAAATCATGAAAACTAAGCCAAAAAAAAATTGAAGAACTAGGGCTTGAGAAATTGGACTTTTGAATTGGGATTTGAAGGACCATATGGGGTCGGATTTGAACACTTTTGATATGTATGAACTCGTGGGGAGATAAGGAATGTATTGATGTAAAAATTTCTGAGTTTCGAGAAGTGGGCCCGGGGCTCGGATTTTGGTAATTTCGGGATTTGTGCCCTTTATTGATTGTTTTCGCTTGGGCTTTGTTCCCTTAGCATATTTTGATGCCCTCGTTCTGATTTTGGATAGATTCGACGCGTGTGGAGGCCGATTCGAGGGGCAAAGGCGTCGCGAGCTAGAGATGTAGCCGGTTCGAGGTGAGTAATGGTTTTAAATGATGTTATGAGGGTTTGAAACCCCGGATTGCACATCGTAGTGCTATATTGAGGTTAGGCACACGCTTGATGACGAGCGTGGGGTCGTGCACTGTTGGGGACTGTGACTTGGTTCGTCCCGATTGATGATTTTACCGCGTATTTGACTGAAATCTATTTGTTATCATCATTATTTGGGCCGCATGCCATATTTGGGCTTTGTGCCAACTATTTGAACCCTTCGGGGACCCTTGTTGATATTTCCTCATTGTTTTGACTTTATACTTGAACTCAGTCATGTTATTTTTCACTGTTTTCAAAATTCAGCCATGTTCACTCAGTTTTAATACTCAAATGATATTTAAATGATGTTTTGGGCTGATAAACACTGTTTTACTGTTGCCCGAGAGGCTTATGTGATTTTTGACTGAGTAAGGCCGAGGGCCTGTGTTGTGAGGATATCTTTTGGGTCGGGCTGCACGCCGCAGCGGTGATACACTGATACTGATTTGAGGCTGAGGGCCTGAGATATGTACGCCACGAGGTGGCTTGATTGATATGAGGCCGAGGGCCTAGATTTGATGCCGCGAGATGGCTTGTTATTGCGCTTGGGCCGTAAGGGGCCCCTCCAGGAGTCTGCACATCCCCAATGAGCGCGGGTACCTATTTTGATGTGAGATATAGCCCGAGGGGCTGGTATGGTTCTATGTGATTGCCCGAGGGGCTGATATTGTTCTATGTGATTTCCCGAGGGGCTGGTAATGTTCTGAGATATTGCCCAAGGGGCAGATTTGTTAATATTGTGCCCGAGGGGCGAACCTTATGTGCTTATCTTTCTTATTTGCCTGTCAATTACCTGTTAAATTGTGTATTTGTGCCCGTGGGGCGGATTTCTGTGCTTATCTGCACTAGTTGTTCTGCATTCATTTGCGCAACCGTTGAAAAAGTCATTTTCAAAGAAGTGTAAACTAAGCTAAAATGTTTTAAGGGATTTTACAGCTTCATTGCTTTATTACTGGTTTTTAAACTGCTCCTATACAGCATGTTGATGCACTTTTCATGATTTCTTACCACTCAGACTTTAGTTATGATTATTACTNTTGGCTTTGTACAACTCCGGGCACGTTCGAGGACGAACGTATGTTTAAGTGGGGGAGGATGTAACGACCCGACCGGTCATTTTGAGCTTTTGCACTTTGCCCGTCAGTTCTCGGGCATGACTTGCCCCGTATGATGTATTAAGACTTATGTAAATTGTTGGTTTTGGTTTTCAGGGTATCGGAATGAATTTGGAAGAACAGTTCTCAGTTTGAAGATGGAAATTTGAAAGGTTTGACCAAGATTTGACTTGTTTGTATATGATCTCGGATCGGAATTTTTATGATTTGGTTAGCTCCATTAGGTGATTTGAGACTTAGGAGTGTGATCGGAATGCATTTTGGAAGTCCGTGGAAGGTTTAGGCTCGAATTCGCGAAATTAAGATTTCGGCGTTTTCCGGTTGAGAGGTGAGATTTTGATATAAGGGTCAGAATGGAATTTCGAGAGTTGCAGTAGCTTCGTTATGTGATTTGGGATGTGTGTGCAGAATTTCAGGTCATTCGGACGTGGTTTGGTTGGGTTTTTAATCAAAAGCGTATTTCGGAAGATTTTTGAAACTTAGGCTTGAATCCGATGTGTTTTGGGTGATTTGATGTTGTTTGAGGTATTTTGATGATTGGAACAAGTTTGAATAAGGTCTTAGGATGTGTTGGTGCCTTTTTTGAGGTCCCGGGGGCCTCGGGTGAGTTTCGGGTGGTCAATCGGATCATTCGAGAGTTCAGAAAATTTCAGATTTTGAGTTCCAGCAGTTGCAGACATTTTGGTCTTCGCGTTCGCGAGAGGACCCTCGCGTTCGCGAAGAGTCTGCTGAGGGAGGTGAAAGTTTTGCCTTCGCGTTCGCGAAGGGCTGCGAAGCTATGCATCGCGTTCGCGAGAAGGCACTCGCGATCGCGTAGTGGAAGTTGGGTCAGATGGGTTCAAGGTCATTTGTTCATCGCGTTCGCGTAGGTGTGAGCGCGTTCGCGAAGGTTTAGATGGTGGAAGCATCGCGTTCGCGATGGGTTATACGCGTTCGCATAGAGGAAAGAGTGGTCAACGTAGGTTTGTGCTTCGTGAACGCGAGAGTTTGACCGTGTTCGCGAAGAAGGAAAGTCAGACCTGGGCAGAATGTTTTTAAACTCGTCTTGCTCGTGAATGTGGGTCTATTTTCACCCATAGCTGCTCGTTTTTGGAGATTTTTGAAGGAGATTGAAGAGGGACTCAAGGGGAATCGTTGGGAGGTAAGATTCTTGGACTAAAAACTCGATTATTGTGTGAATTCCACCTAGAAAATCATGAAAACTAAGCCAAAAAAAATTGAAGAACTAGGGCTTGAGAAATTGGACTTTTGAATTGGGATTTGAAGGACCATATGGGGTCGAATTTGAACACTTTTGATATGTATGAACTTGTGGGGAGATAAGGAATCTATTGATGTAAAAATTTCTGAGTTTTCGAGAAGTGGGCTCGGGGCTCGGGTTTTGGTAATTTCGGGATTTGTGCCTTTAATTGATTGTTTTCGCTTGGGCTTTGTTCCCTTAGCATATTTTGATGCCCTCGTTCTAATTTTGGATAGATTCGACGCGCGTGGAGGCTGATTCGAGGGGCAAAGGCGTCGCGAGATAGAGATGTAGCCGGTTCGAGGTGAGTAATGGTTTTAAATGATGTTCTGAGGGTTTGAAACCCCGGATTGCACATCGTAGTGCTATATTGAGGTTAGTCACATGCTTGATGACGAGCGTGGGGTCGTGCACTGTTGGGGACTGTGACTTGGTCCGTCCCGATTGATGATTTTACCGCGTATTTGACTGAAATCTATTTGTTATCATCATTATTTGGGCTGCATGCCATATTTGGGCTTTGTGCCAACTATTTGAACCCTTCGGGGATCCTTGTTGATATTTCCTCACTGTTTTGACTTTATACTTGAACTCAGTCATGTTATTTTCCACGGTTTTCAAAACTCAGCCATGTTCACTCAGTTTTAATACTCAAATGATATTTAAATGATGTTTTGAGCTGAGAAACACTGTTTTACTGTTGCCCGAGAGGCTTATGTAATTTTTGACTGAGTAAGGCCGAGGGCCTGTGTTGTGAGAATATCTTTTGGGTCGGGCTGCACGCCGCAGCAGTGATACACTAATACTGATTTGAGTCCGAGGGCCTGAGATATGTACGCCACGAGGTGGCTTGATTGATATGAGGCCGAGGGCCTAGATTTGATGCCACGAGATGACTTGTTATTGCTCTTGGGCCGTAAGGGGACCCTCCAGGAGTCTGCACACCCCAGTGAGCGCGGGTACCCATTGTGATGTGAGATATAGCCCGAGGGGCTGGTATGGTTCTATGTGATTGCCCGAGGGGCTGATATTGTTCTATGTGATTTCCCGAGGGGCTGGTAATGTTCTGAGATATTGCCCAAGGGGCAGATTTGTTAATATTGTGCCCGAGGGGCGAACCTTATGTGCTTATCTTTCTTATTTGCCTGTCAATTACCTGTTAAATTGTGTATTTGTGCCCGTGGGGCGGATTTCTGTGCTTATCTGCACTAGTTGTTCTGCATTCATTTGCGCAACCGTTGAAAAAGTCATTTTCAAAGAAGTGTAAACTAAGCTAAAATGTTTTAAGGGATTTTACAGCTTCATTGCTTTATTACTGGTTTTTAAACTGCTCCTATACAGCATGTTGATGCACTTTTCATGATTTCTTACCACTCAGACTTTAGTTATGATTATTACTCACCGAGTTGGCAGTACTTATTTTACTCCCTGCACCTTGTGTGCAGATTCAGGTATTTTCTGAGCTTGGTGGCAGTTGTCATTGGAGTTAGCAAGGTAGCTGCCTGGCGATTGCGACTCTGCTTTCTTCCTCTTTATTCCTCCTTATGTATTATTGCGATTTTTCCGACCATTTCGGTCTTGATGTGACTAGACAATTGTAGTAGATGCTCATGACTAGTGACACCCCGGTATCGGGCTGAGTTGGGTTGTATTCTGCGAATTGTTTTGTATTGTCATTATTACTTCTGAGTTTATATCATGTTTTAGACGAAATGCTTATTGTTTAATTGCTTAAAGACTGGATTGGAAATGTGTCGGCTGGCCTTGTCTTCACGAGAGGCGCCATCACGACCGGGTCTGGGTTTAGGGTCGTGACAAGTTGGTACCAGAGCATAGGTTGCATGGGTCTCACGAGTCATGAGCAGGTTTAGTAGAGTCTCGCGGATCGGTACGGAGACGTCTGTATTTATCCTCGAGAGGCTGCAGAACCTTTAGGAAAAACTTCACATTCTTGAATTCTTGTCGTGCGTCCTTGATTCAGCTTGAAAAGTAACTCTTTGAATTCCTTCCACGCATTCGTATGCGCGAACGGGCGCTCAGTATCAGATGTGTATCGATGGCTTGTGATTCCCTGATTGAGGGGCGAGATGTGATCTCTATGTGCTGATGTTGGGCCAATCTGGAGGACTCGAGGCCGGATTTTTTTGCCTATAGCTTGAGCACCGAGGTGCTGATTGTGTGAGCACGTGTTTCTGGATCTATGTGTTCTATTGTGTCCCTATTAAGGGAAGTAATGACGGGATAGTACGTGATGAGGGTGATGTGACTGCGAGATGTATTCATATGATTTGGAAGCGACGAGAAGGGTCCGCTGGAGGATAGAAGAACTATTAGGTGCTTGATTTCCATCCCGATTTGAGGTATAGCCCCGAGTTATGGGCGTGTGAAGAATCTTTTCATGTCTCCTAGTTGGGAGTGGAGTAAATTTCATGTTGCGGTATGGGTTCAGACTCAGGAAGACTAAGTTACTGCGTAATGGTTATGACGATGGAAGGTATACATAAATGTTAGTTTAAGGCGAAGCAGGTGGGTTATCTCCTGCGAAGTGTTCTGGAGTTGTGTGATCTTTATGTTGTCTGTTAGAAGATCCCATTTACAAGTGAAATATATGTGTGAATTTAATTTGGGTCGCTTAAGAGAGTGGGTTTAATTGTTACGAGAGTAAATGCGAGATTTGTAGAAGATATGAAGTACCAGATGGTCTGCGTTCCACGAGCTTATGAAGGATTGAGTTAATCTCACTATGGTATTATGGCAGCAATAAAGTATATGCGTTATGAGTTATGGTGTGTGTTTTGATCTATGGCTTCGAGCCAAGTGGGGGAGTTGCTATTGATTAGCTGATTGCACGGTTATGTGCTATGTTGGTTCCAGTTTGAGGCGTGCTGGTGAATCAGTTATGGTTTGTGGAGATTGAGCCCGAGGATGGCTCGAGTAAAGGAAAAAAAATTTCGACTAAGGTAAGGTTATATCATGCTTCATAGGAGTTTGAGAATCACGGGATGTCTTGAGTTGTTGTTGATAAAGAATGCTCAGTGCATAGGAAAGGAAAGTGGCTTGGTTGCATCAAGGTAAGGTTATATGCTGCAGTGTCAGAAGTGCTAATGAGGCGCAGGTTGTTCGGTTCTCTTGATCAGGCTAATTGCAGTTTGGGTAGAGTGACGACTATAGAGAATGGTTCTAATGCGTTCTGGGTTTTACATGTAACAATTGAAGATTTTCAGGTGTATATTTTGGCTAGAAACTGAGGTTTTGCATTTGGAGGGTGTCAAGACTTGAGTCATTTCTATATCAATTATGGGATTCTATACATCAGTATTAGGAAAGTAATGTCTTCAGATTCGCAGGAAGTCTTTTCAGGGTAGGTATTCTGAATGTGGTGCTCTTGGGAATATTTGAAAGAGAATTCAACGGGTTGTGAGCCTTAGACTGTGTGGTATCATGCTTGGGTCTCGTGTGGTGAGACTGGTTGAAGAATTGCGATGTTATAAAAAGAAGCAGTATCAGGTTAAAGGTAAATCAGAAGGAAGTCACGACCCAAATCCCGAACCCGGTCGTGATGGCGCCTCTCGTACGCCTCCCACCAAGTGAAGGCAGCCCCAGTAAACTGAAAGGTGGTAAAAGCCACACCACTAGACTCGAGAATCCCTGCTGCACGGAGCATCCGCTGACATCTGTCAAGAAAATCCTGGGCATCCTCGCCCTCAGCACCACTGAATGTCGGAGGCTGGAGTCTACCAAACCTCTCAAGACGACGCTGCTAATCCTCAGGCATAGCTGGAACCCTGAACTTCTGCACTGGTGCAACTGGCTGGGCTGGAGGTGCCTCTGGAGTCTGTAATCCCTGCACTACCTGCTCAGGTGTGCGAGCAGCGGGGGTCTGATTGCCTCCCCCAGCCTGTGAAGTAGCTGCTGCTGTGGTGGCTGAAACTGCCTGAGGCCACCAGAGGCCGTGGACGCGATGGGATAGTTTGGTAGTATGCCGAACCAGTATGGCAAGGATATGATTAGCTCTTTGGATGTTTGCGAGGTAATAAGCTTCTATAGGTGTTTCACGGCAATGCTCTTGGGTCTTAATGGCCTGCGTAGCCTGGTTGAGTCAGAAGGACTCAATCCCGACGGTTTAGTTTTGTGCAAGTGGAATACGGAGAGTTCTTGATGGTTTCTACCACGGTTAGAGGTGTATATTTTCGGCGAGCGTGAGAAGCATAGGATGTGTAGTGATTTTCTTCTAGATGGGGTCAATGAAAAGTTCTTGACTAGTTGAGTACGTAGATATTTGTGGCTCGGAAGGGAGATGAAGTTCTCATGTTATCCTAAGATGGTATGGTATATGCGGTATATTGTAGAGGATTGAGGTTTGCGTGTGTAAGGTTACGGTTCAGTTCTGAACGGAAGGTCATAACATTCTTGGACAGCACGGGCAATTTTAGACAGTTAGAGAAATGAGCTTCAGATAATTATAGAAAGGGTCTTCGGATGATTAAGGAAATGGTATTGCTAATTTGGGGTGATTGACGAGGGTATATGTTTCAGAAAAAGGCAATGTGATTAAGTTGATGGTACTTCGGTAGTATTGCGGCACTTTCTTGTTAGATTGACTGCTGATATTCGAGTTTGCTGGGTGGCTCAGAAGAATTTTAGAGTATCTCTTGTGGAATGATTGGGATCAGGTATGGTGATTCGTGTGCTATAAGGAGGTGGAGACTGGGAGTTCTCATATTCAGGCTATGTTGTGGTTGTGGGTCGTGTGTATCGGCACTGTTCAGTGACTATCGGGGTTTGGAGACCTGAGTGGATCTTTTGTTGCTTGGTACGTTAGATTTTGGAGGTGATATTGGGTATGGAATGGTTGTCTCAGTGTTGTGTCATTCTGAGCTATTGCGCTAAGGCGACGATGTTAGTTATGCCGGGAATGCCACGGATCGAGTGGCGAGGTTCGACGGATTATGTTCTTAGTAGGGTGGTTTTATATTTCGAAGGCCCAGCGGATGGCTGGGAAGGATTGTTTTTCTTATTTTGGGCTCTCGTGATGGATGTCAGTGCAGAGGCTCCTCATATTGATTCAGTTTCGTTGGTGAGGGACTTTTCGAATATGTATCTTGTGGCCGGGCATGTCGCCAGGCAAGGTTGCTGATTTCGGTATTGATTTGATGTCGGGCACCATATCGTAGGGCGCTGGTAGAGTTAAAGGAGTTGAAGGAGCAGCTTCAGGATTTTCTTGATAAGGAGTTCGTTGGCAGGCCAATGTGGATGCGTGTTCTAATTTGAGTTGTCTTGGTTGGCTCCAGATTGTATTGTTGAGGGATGTGTTGATTCTATTGTTATTGAGCTTATTAGTAATCTGGGGAGGTCTATGAGTTACCTTTCTGTGTTGCGAGGCATTATGAGTTGTTGGTTATAGGCACGTATGGTGCGGTTCTATTGGGGGTTTCATAGTGGAAGTTGAGCGGGAAGAGTAATTGGGTGTTGCTCGGTGAATGGCGTATCGGTTATGCCCTTGTGGGTTGTGTAGTGTTATGTATTTGCTTCGCCGCGGTTATGATGATTTGCTTTGGTTCTAGACATCAATTGCGCGTGGTCGTCAATTTCGAGCAGAGTGGCTTAAGGTGTTCCATGTGGACCAGTATTTGGATAGGGTCGCGCTTTGCAGCGAAGTTATGTGGAGGTATGACCTTTCGGGTTAGATTCGTGTGTTCTATTCCTATGATGTGAGACGGGTTCTCAGCCTTGTGTTGTGGTGGTGTTGGTGAGCTTGAGGTACAGCTCTTTTATTTGAGTCATTTTCATGATTTGAGTATGTTCGGATTGTTCTTATTGGTGCGCGGATTGCGTAAGTTGCGACTTTAGTTTGCATTGAGGTGTCATGTCACCAGAGTGGTTGTGTGGGATTAGATGAGATCGTTGGGATCTTTAATGAATGCGAACGGATTCAATTTCAGCATGTTGGAAGGATAAATATTGAGGTTCAGCTCAGAAATTTGCTACGGTTTTTGCCAACAGAGAAAAGGCTTCATGAATGGTTGATCTAAGAAATGGTTATGGCTTACTGTGTGTTTTATTTATCATTGGCAGTATATGAAAGTGTTGGGATGAGACCTTAGTTGATAAGAGGTTTTCTATCGGTACTCGGTTGTTATGTGCAGCGGCTATGATTAGAAGTTGTCGCTACAAGTGTTTGAGTTATGTAGTATATCATGTAATTGCACCTGAGGTTGCATGTATGGGTTATTACCGCTTGTTCGGGCTTATTCAGTGTATAGATGTGAGATTCTAATCTTGTGGATGATTTCCGAAGTAGAAATGTGGTTCTAAGGTTTGTGGGCTAGATGGGATTGTGATATTTCATTTACAATGAGTTATCGGACCTATATGAGATAGGGTGACGTGGGATCACCCCCGGGTATATGCATGGTAAAGTTATTCAGCGATTGGTTGGCTTTTGTAACAACTCCGGGCACGTTCGAGGACGAACGTATGTTTAAGTGGGGGAGGATGTAACGACCCGACCGGTCATTTTGAGCTTTTGCACTTTGC
>NW_017670269.1:7094-8816 GCF_001879085.1 Nicotiana attenuata | reverse complement strand
AAAACTCAGCCATGTTCACTCAGGTTTAATACTCAAATGATATTTAAATGATGTTTTGGGCTGAGAAACACTGTTTTACTGTTGCCCGAGAGGCTTATGTGATTTTTGACTGAGTAAGGCCGAGGGCCTGTGTTGTGAGGATATCTTTTGGGTCGGGCTGCACGCCGCAGCGGTGATACACTGATACTGATTTGAGGCCGAGGGCCTGAGATATGTACGCCACGAGGTGGCTTGATTGATATGAGGCCGAGGGCCTAGATTTGATGCCGCGAGATGGCTTGTTATTGCGCTTGGGCCGTAAGGGGCCCCTCCAGGAGTCTGCACATCCCCAATGAGCGCGGGTACCTATTGTGATGTGAGATATAGCCCGAGGGGCTGGTATGGTTCTATGTGATTGCCCGAGGGGCTGATATTGTTCTATGTGATTGCCCGAGGGGCTGGTACTGTTCTGAGATATTGCCCGAGGGGCGGATTTGTTAATATTGTGCCCTAGGGGCGAATCTTATGTGCTTATCTTTCTTATTTGCCTGTCAATTACCTGTTAAATTGTGTATTTGTGCCCGAGGGGCGGATTTCTGTGCTTATCTGCACTAGTTGTTCTGCATTCATTTGCGCAACCGTTGAAAAAGTCATTTTCAAAGAAGTGTGAACTAAGCTAAAATGTTTTAAGGGATTTTACAGCTTCATTGCTTTATTACTGGTTTTTAAACTGCTCCTATACAGCATGTTGATGCACTTTTCATGATTTCTTACCATTCAGACTTTAGTTATGATTATTACTCACCGAGTTGGCAGTACTTATTTTACTCCCTGCACCTTGTGTGCAGATTCAGGTATTTTCTGAGCTTGGTGGCAGTTGTCATTGGAGTTAGCAAGGTAGCTGCCTGGAGATCGCGGCTCTGCTTTCTCTCTCTTTATTCCTCCTTATGTATTATTGCGATTTTTCCGACCATTTCGATCTTGATGTGACTAGACAATTGTAGTAGATGCTCATGACTAGTGACACCCCGGTATCGGGCTGAGTTGGGTTGTACTCCGCGAATTGTTTTGTATTGTCATTATTACTTCTGAGTTTATATCATGTTTTAGACGAAATGCTTATTGTTTAATTGCTTAATGATTGGATTGGAAATGTGTCGGCTGGCCTTGTCTTCATGAGAGTCGCCATCATAACCGGGTCTGGGTTTAAGGTCGTGACAGTTAGGTAGTATGAATGTTAATTTATGTTTACTCTTCTGCAGTTATGCCTGAGGTTGGTTTCAGATAGGATAAAAGCAAAAGCTTCCAATAGTACAAAGAAGATTAGAATAATCGGCTGTCAATTCATTGGATAAATTTTTGTGTATTTTAGACAAAATTGTATGACCGCGCAAAGCACGAACAAATTCACTTGTTTGTCTATAAACCAAAGGGAAAAGTCACATATGTTAGGAACGCATCCATTAGAATTCAGAAGCGACAGTAAAATTTATTTTTCCTTATATATATATATATTTACGCTATACTATGCACTGAGTATAAGTGTATTAGGTAATACTATATCGAATATAGCTTATATATATAATATATATACTTACGCTATACTATGCACTGAGTATAAGTGTATTAGGTAATACTATATCGAATATAGCTTATATATATATATATATATAATATATATATACTTACGCTATACTATGCACTAAGTATAAGTGTATATATATATATATATATATATATATA
>NW_017670269.1:0-3514 GCF_001879085.1 Nicotiana attenuata | reverse complement strand
CTTTTTAATGATTAATAATAAATAAAAAAAAATATATTTTATATTTAGAGACCACCTTTGGTCGCCAAATTTATATTATTAAATTAATAAAGCGACCAAAGTTGGTCGCTATAGTCAAAATCCTGAGTATTTGGTCCATTTAGCCTAGAGATCAAAGTTGGTCGCTAATTAGCGACCAACTTTGGTCCCCAAATAAAAGGGACCATCAATATAGCTACCAGGTCCGTTTGGTCGCTTTTTGGTCGCTTTTTAGCCTAAAAGCGACCAACTCTGGTCGCTTTTTGCGGTCGCTTTTAGGCGGATTTTTAGTAGTGGCAAGTCTATATCTAATCTAATCCGATCCAAAATCTTATAACTTTTTTTTTTATGAGAAAATTCCTAAGAAGACCTTTTCAACTTTCATGAACTCTAAATCACAATCTCGTTTGTCGGCATAAGAGCTTTTTTTTGTCTACTCTATACTGCCCGAAATAATTCTCGCATTTAATTTAACCTAAGCTAATGCTTGAAAACTAAATATGGACCCAAAATATGTGACTCCCTAGATTCGAACCATCCCACTGGCGAACAACAGCGACATCCATTACAGTGTGAAATAATAAGATCTGCATATTAAGTTAATAACTATTATGAGGTACGACTCGATCCAAAGCAACTAATTATGAACCACTCTCTATGTATATCCACTCGGCTAGTGTTGCGACTAGAGTACCCAGGTCTCTTATGCCTCTATTATGCAAAAACGTATCCAAGTGCCACGATCATAGTCCTATAGTGGAACACATCCACCGTTCTTACACGCAATAGTGGTGGAACACATCCAAACATTTTCACATAATGTTCTAACGTACGATAGTGTTGGAACACATCCTCACTCCTCTACATATCGTTCACGTGTACAACGATGCTGAAAAACATCCATACACTCCTACATAATATTCTCACATACGGCAGTGCTGGAACATATCCATACACCCCTACGAAAAACGTGAATGTACTATTACTCTTCCTTTTGGTGGCACTCTAAGTCATCTATCTATTATCGATAATCGTATGTATAAATTCACCATTTTCCTCAACGAATAAAACTTAAGCACCTCAAATTGATATACTTGATCTGGTAGCCTCTTAATTTCTAAGTCTCGAAACTTGTTCTTTAAGTTCATTTGACTCCACAAAGTCATTATATAGTACTAAATAGAAACAGACTAAGTTTATGGAAGTATATCGATGTTCGAGTAACTTCTGTAAAAACACATATAGAAACCCATAAATAGCTGAGATTAATCCAATAGTCGATTACTCAACTCTACCCGAGCTATAGTTAGACAATATACCTTTTACTTATCATATATAGAAATTTTACTAATGAGCTTGCTTTTCCTACAGGCATACTGCGAATTGTTTATATGGAATACTAGGATCATTCGAAATGGAAAAATACGATGGTATTTCATGGTAATTAAATATAGGCAACACGAAATCGTCCAATCCAACTCCAAGATAACCTCAGGCTCAACTATGTCTAATTATAGCTAGTCTGTAAATTTATCATGATTATGAACTATGTCCACGCATATTCAATAGACCTGTCAATAATAGACCCTCCCATTTAGGCTGAAACTATTAATAATACATTTAAATACTCAAGCCCGCTTTATCCTCCTCTACATTGTCTTCTTATACCTTTGTTGCCCATCTTTCTACAACTTAAGTTTTACCGAACACAACATATGTTAATGAGATCGTGCACACTATCTATTTTTTTTCTTTTTTTTGTATTCAAACTTCCTATATGGTTTATCTATTTTTATTAAGGTGTGTGGCCGTCTCAATACTCCATATTTTACATTTACTTTAACAACTAATCATGTCACTATGCAATGAGTTTCATAAATCGCTTACGATGCTGGGTCATTGGGCCTTATACTTGAGTCTTATTCTCCCTCATATGCTAGAACTCAATGCACTTGAATAATATATAGGAATTTTTACCTACTATAGCAAAGCTTAACACCTTATTTATTTTAAATAAATACCATTTAAAAATATTATATTCTATAGATACCTTTTAAGGTTTATAGCAAAATATTTAATTTTGGTTACCTCCTAGCCCTAAGCCAGTGAATACGCTAATCAGTTACACTTTTTTATTTCTCTCTCTACTTTGACACATCACATTCTCTTCCCCCATCCCATTAAAATTTCCGATCTCCTCCTCCTTCCACGGGAATTCTTCAGCTCTTTACGAATTTTGGATCGGAGTAACTGCTTTTTCTGGAAAATAGCTTTGAGCTGGCGGGGATCGTCCACGAAAGAACAGCGAGGATTTGGGTTCGGGTGTAACATAGCAGAACACAATGAAGGTGATGCTATCTTGCACGAATTGGACATCAGCGCCATTGCTGCCTTGTTAACTAACTTCCCTGCTCTCATATTCTGTGGAGTGTAGTGGGCCGTTTGGCTTGAGTAATAATAAGAGAAATTTTCATAAAGCACTATCTTTTAGTAGTAATTAGCCATCTATAGATACCATTTCAATGTATTTTCATGTATTTCATTGTATTCATTGTCTTTTTTTTTTTCATTGTAATTCAATGTATCTCGTTGTATTCCATGTATTTCATTGTATCACTGTCTTTTTTTTCTCATTGTTCTTCAATGTAACCCGCTGTATTCTATGTATTTCATTGTATTCACTGTCTCGCTATATGCCATGAATGTATTCATAAGTTTTTTTTTAATTAATATAATTTATGTATTCAGATGTATTATATAATTTCTCTGAAGATTACTATGTTTTTGGGGTATTTTTCGGTTGAGAATCTTTTTTATAACTGAAAATACAAAATTTGTGTGTTATAATTGAGTTTGTTGAGTTATATTAGGAGTCTATTATGTTAATTGATTCACTTTTCCTTTTAAAAACAGTGTCATCCCCTATTTCACGCCGTGAATACAGTCGAATACAGGCGAATACAATAATCTGTCCAGCTGTAATCCCATGTTTCACTCCATGAATACAGTCGAATACACTCGAATACAACAACTGATTAGCTGGACTTCCCTGATTCAAGCCTATTTTTGCTACTGTATTCATGAATACAATAACTTAAATACATCAAAGGCCAAATACATACGCAACCCCTTAAAGTTGTCACCAGTTTTCAGTTAGACACCCAAACTAAGGTTTGTTCCTATTGAACACTCAAAGAACATACAATATTCGCCAATTAAACACTTTGCAACTAAACAGTAAAAGGATCATAGTACGTGAGATTCACACGCGATGGCGTGGATAAAGTAACAAATGAAAATCTGCCACGTTCCCTTTCAGTCAAAACTAATTAGAAAAATTTATTTAGCAAAAAAAAAAAAAAAAGAAAAGGAAAGTTAAAAAAAACCCTTACGGTCTTCTTCCCCAAACTCCCTCTCGTATCAGAAGCCGCGGATGATCTCCCTCTCCTGCCCTTCAATATCTTCTTTCACCAAGTCCAGTAGCTATGGCGTCACT
>NW_017670268.1:1512293-1515760 GCF_001879085.1 Nicotiana attenuata | reverse complement strand
AGGCAAGGAGTCCAAATCATACCAAATAGGAATCAATATTAATCACAAAATCATGTGAGCAATTAAGGCAATTGCTTAAAATTACAATTAAGGGAACAAACAAGATCTGTGCACACAAATTTAACAGGCCAAAATAATAGGAAACAATCAATAAGAATCTTCAAAAGAATACTGGTTTTACCAAAAGAATTACCCCAGGCTTCATAGATAGAAAATAAATGAGCAAAACTTCACAGCAATGCCAGGTTTAATAAAAAAAGCTGGTCGAACCCTAATAAAGATTAATTAAAGCAAAACTCCAAAGAATACTGGGTTTTAAAAGGAAAAATGTGTAAGTCCCGAAGAATGGAGTAAACTAATACAACTAGTACAACATAAATACCCAAAATCGAAGCAAAGATTGAAGAAACCAGTATATAGCATAGAATCAACTAGGGTTTGAGTATTCTTGAAAAACTCAGTCAAGATGATGAAAGGACAATTAATTAAACACTGAGGAGTTAGGAAAACCATTGAATAAAAGTTTGAGATGAACCCTAGTTTAGAAAGAGTGATTAAAATCGGAATAATCAATTAAAACAAGAGTTTTTGAGGGAAAACACTTAATAATACTTGAATCATCTCAGATCTATAAAGATCTGAGAAGAATCGATAGTAATAAACTAGGGTTTTCAGAAAAATAGCATAGGTGAAGAGAATAGGTCAGGAATCTATAGATTCGTAATAAAAACAAGGAGAGATCCTTACTTACAAACAAAAAATGGCCTGAGATAGGCTGGTTTCGAACCAAAAGCCGTCGGGTTTCTGTGAGATCTTCTCAAGCATCCACAAAATCGAAGAACCATGGTGTGTAGAAGACCAGGGGCTGTATTTTGAATTTGATATTAAAGGTTTTGGGTTGGTTTTAAAGTGATTAGGTCTTAAATTAAAGCGGTTATTTGTTAAATACCCAAATAATTTATAAAATATTTTATAAAATAATTAACAGATTACAAAAAATAATTTTTATGCATAGAAATATTGTAAAATAATTACTCAGTATTTTAAAAATACAATGAGCTATTTTATAGTAAAGTAATGCAATGATGTATGCATGCGCTATAATTGCAAAGTTATTGCATTTGTAACCAAAAAGTGTAAACCTGGCCATATATGAAATGATTTGAACTTAATATGACTAAAAATACCAAAATTAGATCATGAAATGTTATAAAGTCATTTGTGATGAATTTTGTAATTATTTATATAAATAAATTACTGGGATAAATTAATTGAAAAATGTAGAAATTTTGGAAAAATATCAATTTATGCTAATGCATAGTTTTGAAGGTATATATCGACTTAAAAATATTATAGAAAAAAATGGGGTATCAACAACAAACAGTCAGAAAAACATCATATAGGCAGGATCTCTAAACGAGTAGTAACATTCACATAATCAACACAATAAACCTATAGGTAGGATTTCTACCCGAGTTTTAAACAAAGATTTAAAAAAATCCCAAACCCCAGCTTTTAATAATAAACCCCAGATCTGTTGTTTACAGAGATTATTGCAGCCTATAATGATTAAATTACATAACAATATCTACTACACTATAGGGAGCCTTAGCAGGCCCAATATGGGAACTAGCGTCACGACCCTAACTCCGAACCCGGTCGTGATGGCGCCTCTCGTGAAGACAAGGCCAGCCAAACCAACACAATACACCTCTTTAAGCAATTAATCACATAAAACAATTTAAAGTATGATTTAATAGCAAATAATTCACGAAAATACAGAAAAAAATAATGGGGAAACCGTCCCGACACATCCCTAACCGGGGTGTCACAAGTCACAAGCAACTAATGATCCTGATACAAGTCTACTAAATACGAAATCCGATACAATTGTTTGAAGAACATAGAAATAATAAGATAAGGGAGGCACGGGGGCTGCGGACGCCAACAGCTAGCTCGTAGTCTCCGAAACACCGCCTGGACTGGGAGGATCAGCACTCAGGACCGGAATCTGCTATGCTTGAATCTGCACACACGGTACAGGGAGTAATGTGAGTACTCCGACCCAGTGAGTAATAATTATAAATAATGGCTAAAAGCAATAAAACACGTAAAGGCACAAAGCATTCTATACCGAAGCAGTAAAATCAATTAAAACAGTAAATCAGTGAAAAAATCCAGTAAAGCCCTTTTTAACAAGTAAAACAGGAAATTGGCAGGTGAAATAACAAGTACAAATCCGCCCCTCGGGCACAGTATCAATCACTCAGAACAGTATCAACCCCTCGGGCTCACTCTCAGAATAATATCAGCCCCTCGGGCTCACTCTCATATCACAATGGGTACTCGCGCACACTAGGGGTGTGCAGACTTAGGAGGGGCCCCTTACGGCCCAAGCGCTATAATAAGCTACCTCGTGGCATCAACTCTTGGCTCTCGGCCTCACATCAGTCTAGCCACCTCGTGGCGTATACATGTATCTCAGTCCCTCGGCCTCATATCACTCAGTGTATCCTCACATCTAGTCCTCGGGTGCACTCAGTTCGGAAATCATCACAAGCCCCTCGGGCATTAGTAAAACAGAAGTTCTCAGCCCACAACATCATTTAAAAATATCATTTAAGTATCAAAACTGAGTAAAAGTGGTTGAGTTGTAAAATAGTGGAAAACAACAGGACTGAGTTCAAGTAATAAATCAATACAGTGAGGAACTAGTGATAAAAATCCCCAAAGGGTTCAAATAGTTGGCACGAAGCCCAAATATGGCAATCAACCCAAATCATGATGTTAACAAATAAGTTTCAGTCAAATACGGGGTAAAATCATCAATCGGGACGGACCAAGTCACAATCCCCAATAGTAAACGACTCCGTGCTCATCATCAAGCGCGTGTCTCACCTCAATATAGAACTACGATGTGCAATCCGGGGTTTCAAACCCTCAGAACATCATTTACAATCATTACTCACCTCGAACCGGCTACAACTCTAGCTCCCGACGCCTTTGCCCATCAAATCATCCTCCACGCGTGTCAAATCTATCCAAAATCAGAACGAATACGTCATAATATGCTAAGGGAACAAAGCCCAAGCGAAAACAATCGAAAAATATCAAAAATCCCGAAATTAGCAAAACCCGAGCCCCGGGCCCAGTTCTCGAAACTCCGAAATTTTTACATAAACGGGTTCCTTATCCTCCCACGAGTTCATACATATCAAAAGTTCTCAAATCCGACCCCAATCGGTCCTCCAAATCCCCAATCAAAGATTCAAAATACCAAGGCCTAGTTCTTCCATTTATAGCTAAAGTTCCATGATTTTCTAGGATGATTTCACAATAGAATCACGTTTTAGGTTCAAAAATCTTACCTGCAATCGATTCTCCTTGAATCCCTCTTTAATCTCCCTCAAAAAGCTCTCAAAATGATCAACTACGGAGGAAAAACTGACCTAAAATCGCGGATAGAA
>NW_017670268.1:1509378-1511452 GCF_001879085.1 Nicotiana attenuata | reverse complement strand
AACTTCGCCAATTCAAGCCTAATCTACATCGGACCTCCAAAACCAATTCCGATCACTCCTAAGTCATAAATCACCTCCCGAATCTAACTGAACCATCGAAACTCACATCCAAGCCTTCTAACTTATAAGTCAACATCCGGTTAATTTTTCCAACTTAAACCTTCTTAAAAGAGACTAAGTGTCTCATTTCTTACCAATTCCACTCCGAAGGCAAACTAATCAACTTGATCACATGAAAGACGGATAATGAAGCATAAAGAAGCAGAAACAGGGGAAAAGGAGCGGTAGCTTATTAGACTACTGGCCGGTTCGTCACATCCTCCCCAACTTAAACAAGCGTTCGTCCTCGAACGAGTCAAGAAACATACCTGAAGCCTCAAATAGGTGAGGATATCTGCTCCGTATCTCCTGCTCGGTTTCCCAGGTAGCCTCCTCCACGAGCCAACCTCTCCACTGCACTTTCACTGAAGCTATATCCTTTGACCTCAACTTCCAAACGTGACGACCCAAAATAGCTACTGGCTCCACATCAAAGGTCAAATCATCATCCAACTGAACCGTGCTGAAGTCCAAAACATGAGACGGATCCCCAATATACTTCTGGAGCATAGAAACATGAAATAGCGGATGCACACTCGACACGCTGGGTGGCAAAGCAAGCTCATAAGCCACCTCCCTAATCCTCTGAAGCACCTCAAAAGGCCCAATTAATCGCGGACTCAACTTCCCTTTCTTCCCAAATCTCATAACACCTTTCATGGGCAAAACCTTTAGCAAGACCTTCTCACCAACCATGAAGACACATCTCGAACCTTCCGGTCCGCATAACTCTTCTGTCGCGACTGCGCTGTACGAAGCCTCTCCTGAATCACCTTCACCTTCTCTAAGGCATCCTGAACCAAATTTGTCCCCAATAGTCTATCCTCACCAGGCTCGAACCAACCAACAAGAGATCTACACCGTCTTCCGTACAAAGCCTTATATGGAGCCATCTGGATACTCGACTGATATATGTTATTATAAGCAAACTCTGCAAGCGGTAGAAACTCATCCCAAGACCCTCCGAAATCAATAACACACGCACGCAACATGTCCTCTAATATCTGAATAGTGCGCTCGGACTGTCCATCCGTCTGAGGGTGAAAATTTGTACTCAACTCAACCCGAGTACCCAACTCTCTCTGCACGGCTATCCAAAACTGCAAAGTAAACTGAGTACCTCTATTTGAGATGATGGAAATAGGAACACCATGCAACCGAACAATCTCCTGGATATAAATAACTGCCAGCCGCTCTGAAGAATAGGTAGTACACACCGGAATGAAGTGCGCGGACTTGGTCAGCCGATCCACAATCACCCAAATAGCATCGAACTTCTTCAAAGTCTGAGGAAGACCAACTACAAAATCCATAGTGAATCTCTCCCATTTCCACTCGAGAATAACCATCTGTTGAAGCAAGCCACCCTGTCTCTAATGCTCATATTTCACCTGCTGACAATTTAGACACCGGGCCACGAATCCCACAATATCTTTCTTCATTCTTCGCCACCAATAGTGCTGCCTCTAATCATGATACATCTTCGCGGCACCCGGATGAATGGAATACCGCGAGCTGTGGGCCTCCTCCAGAATCAACTCTCTAAGCCCATCAACATTGGGCACACAAATCCGGCCCTCCATCCTCAATACCCAATCATCACCGATGGTCACATCTCTGGCATCAACATGCTAAACTCAGTCCCTAAGGACAAGCAAATGCGGATCATCATACTGGCGCTCTCTGATGCGATCATATAAAGAAGACCGAGAAACCACACAAGCCAACACCCAACTGGGCTCTAAAATATATAACCTCACAAATCGATTGGCTAAGGCCTGAACATCAACTGCAAGGGGTCTCTCCCCAACTACAATATACGCCAAACTCCACATACTCACTGCCTTCGGGCTCAAAGCATCGGCCACTACATTGGCCTTTTCCGGAGGGTACAATATAGTGATATCATTATCCTTAAGCAACTCCAACCACCTCCGCTGCCTCAAATTAAGATCCTTTTGCTTGAACAAATGTT
>NW_017670268.1:1441865-1495015 GCF_001879085.1 Nicotiana attenuata | reverse complement strand
CCCAACTGGCACAACGAAGCTACATCAACTCTCGGAATTCCATTCGGCCCCCGGATCAAAATCTCACCTACCAACCAAAAATCGCCAAAATACTAACTTCGCCAATTCAAGCCTAATTCTACACCGGACCTATAAAATCAATTCAGATCACACTCCTAACTCAGAAATCACCTTCCGAAGCTAACCGAACCATCGGAACTCACTTCCGAGCCCTCTAACTCATAAGTCAACATCCGGTTGACTTTTCCAACTTAAGCCTTCTTTAAAGAGACTAAGTGTCTCATTTCTTACCAAATCCACTCCAAACGCAAGCCAACCAACTCGTCATATAAAAAACGGATAACGAAGCATAAAGAAGCAGAAATAGGGGTAACGAAGCGGTAACTCATGAGACGATTGGTCGAGTCCTCACTGAGGCATGGCTTAGCCTCATGTAGGATTGAGACAAGGCTCAGTCTCATGCAACGTTTGGGACAATGTTTAGTCCCATGCAACGTGAAGCGTAAGTGTGAAGTATTCTTCACTGACAAGGCCTTACGCTTTCACATTCATAGTCCCTTCTCGTATCTCATGTAAACCCTTGCCCAGACTCTTCAAGGTTATCAATGGGAAAATATTGAGGCTAGCGATGAATTTATCTTCACATTGCACTGTGATGTGCAATGCACTGTTGTGACTTAACCCTTTAGGTGGCAGCTCTTCCTCACGGAAAGTGATCTTGTGGCTTTCTACCACTTTCCCTACTATGTTGGCCATTTCTCCGCTAGTGATATTGTTTGGCACGTATGCTTCATTCAACACCTTTATCAAAGCATTCCTGTGTGCCTCAGATTTTATAGCAATGATAGGATGCATAATTGGGCGGGAGTCTTGTTCAGATGATCAACGACAAAGTACTCCCTTACTTGTACCTTTCTCCAGAGGTCATCTGGACCAGTCTCAATAACAGGCAGTTTGCTGGATGTTTGCTTACCGGTTTCTTCCAAATGTTTAGGTGTATAAACCCTTCCTGTTCTGGTTATTCCCTGTGAAGCGCCAGACTCTTCCATCTCTGCTTTTCCCTTTCTTCTAGCCTCAGCCACGTAATTCCAAGGTACAACATTGGAACTGAAAGATGATGTGGATGCCAGCGTTACAGTGAAAGGTGTGGCCACTTTCACCTCAAATGGAGCGGGTGTTGCCGCAGGTGGTGTTACATCTACTTCAAAAGGAACCAATGTGGCTACCTTCAATTGGCGGCTATACCTGCACCACAATGGGATTGGGCATGATTGCATGTTTGTTAGGATTATCACCTTCTTGAATAAGCCCGATTGATCCTTCGGGATCCCGTGCTTCATCAGTTTCTATCACATTGACACCTTCGCCCTTATGATTTGGGAGGCGATTGTTGCGGACATTAGGTGCAATTTCCCTTGCCTGTATAACCTTTGTATCAATCAATGTTTGGATCTTGTCTTTCAAGGTGCGACACTCATCAATAGTGTGTCCCTTCATACCAGAATGGTACACACAAGTCTTGTTTGGATTGACCAATTGAGATGAATTTTCCATTGCCACGGTGGGAATAGGGGTGATATATCCAGCAGCCTTCAAACTTTCGTACAACTGGTCGATGGGTTTGGCAATGGCGGTGTACTGACTAGGTTGTTTGTAGTCAAAATTAGGCATGGGTTTTTAGTTTGTTTGGATGAGTTGGAGGTGACTGATAATAGGATGGTTGGGTATTATAGGTGTGGTAGGCGGTAGCAGGTTGGGAATATCTAGGGGTGAAGGTTGGTGTGTGGGTGGAGGTATTTGGTATACAAATGGAGTTTTTTTGACCTTGGGCAACCATTACTGTTCCCAATAATTTCTTTTTCGATATACCACCTGATTGTAATGCTTTGTTCGTGGCCTGCAGCGCCTCAAAATTCATCACCATTTTAATTTTAATACCTTCCTCGATCCTTTCTCCAAGCTTGATGATATCGGAGAACTTATGATTCTCAATAACCATTAGCCTTTCGTAGTATAGCAAATCTTGTGCTCTGACAAAGAACTTGTTCATCTGTTCCTCATATAATGTCGGCCTAACCTTTGTTGCTTTTGACATCCACCGATTAGCATACTCACGGAAAGTCTCAGTTCGCTTCTTCTTGAGGTTTTGGATATAGAAAACATCCGGTGCGTTCTCCGTGTTGTATCTGAACCTGTTAATTAAATCTAACGCCATGCTCATCCAATTAGCCCATTTCTTAGGGTTCTTGCTTATGTACCAAGACAAGGCATCTCCCATAAGGCTTCTCATGAACAACTTCATGTGAATCCTTTAATGTTTTTCGACCCCCAAGATCTTGTCATAGTAAGTTCTCGGATGAACCTTGGGGTCACCCGTTCCATCAAACATTTCGTACTTAAAAGGTTTGTAACCCTCTGGCAGTTCTGCATCTGGCTGTATGCACAAATCTTCGTAATTCAGACCTTCTATCCATTTACCTCCTTCAACACCTTAGACTCGGCTTGTTAGTTTCTTGAGCTCCTCGGCCATGTTCTTGATGGGCAAGACCTTCTTGGCGGATTGTGGTGTATATGAGATAAATTAAGTAGCCATTTCTATTTGATCTAGTAGCCATTTCCATCCATTCATTAATTAGTTCCATATTAGTCTTGTGTTGCTTAAGGTGCTCGGCCTTGGACTCGTGAACTCTTTTGCGCAGTCTGTTACATTTCACTTGTGCTTTAGCATTTTCATCTATGACTCTGTTCCCTCGACCAATCCCTGGATCAACTATCCCTGCTAGGCTGTCTTCCAACCATCATGCCCTACGTGATACCGGTCCGGTTCGATGGTCACCTTTCCTACAATGATCTTTAAGTTCCACATATGTTGAACTTCACATTTGTATGGGATGTCGCCATCCTAAAAATCTCCCCTATATTGACTCATTTTAGAAACTCGCGATATGACTTGTTTCCTGCCTGCCTGTGTCATAACCCTGATGGGAACATAAGGGTATATTCCCCTTAACCCGATCAAAATCAGGTGCAGAACATCCCTAGGTCTGATGATGAACTCGTCAGCAGGGAACCATTCAAACATCCATTAAACTTGATCCTCAGTCAAATTGTTGAAAAACTGCACCCATTCTGTAGCATTCTAAGGTTGAGCAAACCTGTCTGGGATATGGGTCATTCTCTTAGGGTGATGGAAAGCTATGTGATAATTCTACGGCCTTCGTGGAAGCTTTTGACGGTATTGACTCCTTTGGAGATGCTCTAACAAACAAACCTGTAACGGCAGATTGCAACCCTCGAAGTGTTTGAACGCTTTCTGACAGCGATCCAAGGCCCAATATATGTTTGCTATGATCATAGGGACAATGGTATATGTTTGCCCCTCGATTCCCTCCATTAAGGTTTTGGTCACCATGGCTAGTGTGGTGTGGATTCCGTCCCCTTGGATTAGAAACACTTTCATACTCAAAAAGCAGTTGATGAACACAAAAACCCTAGGGTGAATCCAACCCAAGGAAGTGATGGGGAATTCGTCATGAAAGATACGATGAGATATGCTATGACCGTATCATTCATAGAGGAAGTCAAAGGGTATATAGGACTTTTTCAGACACACCAAGTCGTGATTCTTCCTTAATCCCATCATTTTCAAAAACCCTTTGGGAGTGCGATTTTTCGGCACCAATAAACCGGGACTGTCCTAAGGCAGTCTAGTGAATCCCCCTATTTCATCCAAGAGAGGGGTTATTTCTATGCTTCCAAAGCGAAACACGGATCTTTCTCCGTCCCAAAACATTGTGGCAGCTTCAATCAACATATTGTTTGGTTGGATGTCCAATAAAGAAGGCAAATTCCTAAGATCCCTTTCACATGCTTTTTGTCACTTGATGGAAGATCCCCCCACCAATCTAGCAACAATAGTGGTATGCTATTGACCATGCCGAACCTTGGGACTTCATGCCTCGTTTTCTGCAAAAATAAGGTTAGGCCCTTTCCCCCTCCAGATTCGACTATTTATACATTAGGGATTAGCATATTGGCATTTATTTCTCCAATTAATGCACAAATCATGGTTATGTCCGTTGGGATTATGGAAACCCCGATGGACGTTTGTTTTGACAAGGCTTTTCGTATAATTGTGTGGACAACATATTAACTCGGGGTAAGTTTGACCATGATGCATGTATAGTTATAACCAGAGTAAGGTTGCTATTGAAGTCTAGACCGGTACCCTCAAGCGGACAACATGAGGGGGAAAGGCACAGAACCGTTGACTGCACCACTGATCGACTAGTATTATCGCAAATAAGCCTTTCCGAATTCAAAGGGTGATATATAGGAAGAGCACAAACACTCATCAACTGTTGCTATGGTATTGATTACGCACGAGTGGAACATGATGTTGAGCATGACTTATGTAACAAAAAATAGCACGTTGCCACGTATTTGCATAATAAAAAAATTGTAAATGCGGTATTTAGTATTTGAAAAGGCGTTTATGAAAGAAAACAAAAGACAAGTCAGATTCCATAATAAAGAGTAATAAAACAACAAAGAAAAGAGAGGAAAATAAATTCACATAGAGTGGGAAAAGGAAAGGGCGTGCAAATATTAACAGAATAAAGCATGACAATTCACAAGAATCAGGTTCGTTACAGTAAGAGCCTAAGGATGTCCCCAGTAGAGTCGCCATGCTATCTAAGACAACTGCATTCCCTTTGGGATGGGGTACGAAATTAGAAGAGTCACCACCTAACGGATTAAGGTGCGTTAGGGCACCTAGACCAGTCAACTCATGAAACTAGTTTGCATCACCACGGATCAGCTAAGGGATAAAAATTACCCTGAGGGGAAGGTGTTATGGACCCCTCGAGGTCCACAACGGTGGGTCCCAACTGAACTTAATTAAGTGAATTCTTCATAAAAGGGAAACAAAAACACTTAGATAAATACAAATTACTTTAAATAGGATCAAAGGGTCCTAGGTTTTTTGGCCTATAGGATAATCCATGCAATACTCTATAACTTCCCCAAGCTGGGGTGCTACTCATAGTACTAGCGCACGGGTCATCATCTCCTTTACTACCCAATCACTATCTTTAAGTTATTACCTAGGAATTCTAATAGCTTCTAACTCGTGCCTTATGCGTGCAATACCCGTCCCTTACCTATAGTCCTGGAGGTATTTAGGAGTTAGGACCTCTATTTAGGGTGGTTCTAGACTGACCTATATTGCTTAAAAATGAGAAAATGCTAGGCGACAAAAACATTCAGATAGGACTTCATGTTAAGAATGAATAAGGGGCCTCACATTGACCTCCACTAGTAGACAAAAAATGCACGCAATTGAATCACCAAACTTTGTTAATTTAGGATCCTATAGGCAGAATATCTAGATGAGCGAAACATAATATAAAGGAGCGGTTTATTAACGCGAGAATCGGGACCTATTGGTTTAACTACTGGTTTTATGAAGCTTTGAATCTGGGCATTTTCAACCAGTAAGATATCACAGTTTTNCACATTTTCATCTTTTTAGATCCTATAGGCATGCTTTCTAATCTGTAGAATTGATTTAACCCCTACAGATATGATTTCAAAGTGTTGACTTGATTTAAGCCCATATAGACATAATTTCTAGGTGTTGACTTGATTTAAGCCCCTATAGACATGAAATCTATTCGTTTAAATCCTAGATACATAATTTATAGGTTTTGAAACTGTTTCCTTTTATTCCTACCGGCATGGTTTTTTAAGTTGGAATTGATTTTTATTTCCTATAGGCATGATATCTATTAATCACATATGGACAGAATTTTAAGCAAATTGTCTCACGACCCTAGTTCACCGACTGTGAACATGTCATGACGGCACCTAGTCCCCACGACCAGGTAAGCCTAATATTGCGGAAATATAATAATTGCGGAAAAATAGAGGAAACCAAATTAAATACTAAAAGAAACTGTACTGAATGTCACTCGGCATGTACAACTCAATACCACAAGTTCAAAACAATCCCCAAAACCCGAAAACTCACGGGCAACACAGGCTACAGAAGCGAAAAGTAAAGGCTCCAAACTCCAGAATATCTAACAATCGGAAGAACAAAAACTAAGTACTAGAGATAGAGTAAGAGGGAGACTCGTCGGTCTGCGGACGCAGCAAATCTACCTCGAAGTCTCCGTAGTCCTCCTGCCTCACTGATAGTGCGCCTGAGTAGAGGTACCTGGATGATCTGCACATGAAAAACATGCGCAGGAAAGGCATGAGTACACCACAGCGGTACTCAGTAAGTGCCAAGCCTAACCTCAGTTGGGTATTGACGAGGAAGGTCAGGGCCATACCGAGGCAAATATAGTAATAACAATAATTAACGGTATGACAATCTGACAGAAATAATAAATACAGCAGTGAAATAAGGCGGGTCAACGAGATAATAACAACCACAAAGGACAGAGCAAACACAGAGTAAATACAACTCAATACCAATGATAGCAATGAGGGTCTCCCAGGATACCGTCCTGTAGCCCTTTCCTCAACTGTCCAGTGGGTCTCCCGGGATACCGTCCCGTAGTCCAACTCATATACCAAACCGAAGGATCTTTCGGGATACCGTCCCGTAGTCCAACCATCAAAATGCAGGGGGATCTATCGGGAATCTAACCCGCAGTCCCAAAGTAAAAGTGCATGGGGATCTACCGGGAATCGAACCCGTAGTCCCAAAGTAAACAAACAAGGGGGGAGCTACCGAAATCCCACGCCCGTAGTCCCAATGTAAATGCGCAGCCACAGCCAGAAACAAACCAACGAATAAAGTACAAAATACAGAGCAACAGATAGTATTAGCCTAGCATGCTTCACGTAATACAGTCAAACAACTTAAGCAATTAGGCAGTTAAGTCAGCTAAACATGCTTTCCAAATCTAGCACAAGTAAAATTTCAAGTAGGATAAGGCGAGTAGGAAAGAAAGCTAAATATCAACAACTTAAGTGAAAACCGGATTTTCATCAATCGGCTCAAGTACGCGATCGTCACCTCACGTACAAGGCACTCAAATATCAAGAAAACAATCCTAATGGAAAAAGTCCCCCACACAAGGTTAGACAAGTCACTTACCTCGAACCGGCTCGATATCAATAGAAACCACGCCTTTGCCACGAGTATCCGACTACAAATGGCCCAAATCTATTCAATTCAATTACATATCGTAAATAATATTGCAAACAACTGATTCCGCTATTAAAATTAAAGCTAGGGCGCGAAAATAGATAAAATGACCAAAACGCCCCTCAAGCCAACATCTCTGAATCGAATAATTTTCACATTTTTAGAACCCTCGTACTCTCACGAGTCTAACCATATAAAAATCTCCCAAATCGGAGGTCAAATGCCCACTCAAAACTCAATAGTCTAGCCAATGAAGTTTTACACCAAATTATCCAATTTTTGGTCCAAAATTCGAATTCCCATGGTGTATTTAACTATATAATGATGAAATATAACAAAAAGGGATCAAGTAAACGTTACCCAATGATTTCCTCCTCAAAACCCACTCAAAATCGCCTTCTCCCGAGCTCTCAATCGATTTTTCAAACTTATGAAATCAAACCCTCGAATTTTCTATATTAGAACAGGTGTTTCCGCTTTTGCGGACAAGGGACCGCATCTGCGGTCCCGCTTCTGCGGACCAACTCACCGCTTCTGCGGTTTTTCATTAAAGCCAAGAGTTCCGCTTCTGCGATCTTAAACCGCACCTGCGGCTGCCGCTTATGCGGATTCCTTACCGCTTCTGCGGTTTCAATCAAAATCCCAAGGACCGCATCTGCGACTACTATCTCGCAGGTGCGTAACCGCTTCTGCGGTTAAACTTCCGCACCTGCGGAAACTGAAGGAACACTCGAATTCCGCTCCTGCGATGGACATGCTGCTTCTGCGGCTCCGCATCTGCGGTTCCCAAGCCGCAGATGCAAAAATACCAGAAGCAGTAATGGTTCAGCTACCGCAACACCTCTCAAATTCTCCCGTCAACCACCCGAAACCATCCCGAGGCCCCCGGAACCTCAACCAAAAGCACCAATAACACCTAGTACCTCATTCAAACTTGTAAAAATCCTTAAACCACCTAAACCAACGCCGGAAACTCGAATTAAACAAGGATTTGAGCCTAAGAACTTCAACTTTTATCAAAATACGCTTTCGATCAAAAACCTAACCAAAACACGTCCAAATGACCTGAAATTTTGCACACACATCCCAAATGACATGACGGAGCTATTACAACTTCCGGAAGTCCAATCCGACCCTCGGATCAAAAACTCACTATCGGATCGGGAATTTCAAAAATTCAAACTTCGGCATTTCAAGCCTAAATGAGCTACGGACTTCCAAAATACATTCTGAACACGCTCCCAACCCCGAAATCACCTGACAGAGCTAACGGGACCATCGGATTTCCATTCCGAAGTCGTCTTCACACTCTTCCGACTATGGACCATTTTTCCACACTTAAGCTCTCATTTAAGGACTAAGTGTCCCAAAACTCTCCGAAACTCAACACCGAACGTCCCGGCAAACCAAAATAGCAGAAATGAACTTAGGGGAAGCAGTTAATGGGGGATCGGGGTGTAAATTCCAAAAACGACCGGCCGGGTCGTTACATCCTCCTACACTTAAACATTCGTTCGTCCTCGAACGAGCATAAAGAACATACCTGAAGTAGTAAAAAGATGAGGGTACTGGCTGCGCATATCTTGCTCGGTCTCCCAAGTCGCCTCCTCGGCCGGCTGACCCCGCCACTGAACCTTCACTGAAGCAATGTTCTTTGACCTCAACTTTCTGATCTGTCTGCCCAATATAGCCACTAGTTCCTCAATATAGGATAGATTCTTGTCCAACTGGATTGAACTGAAATCCAACACGTGAGACGGATCACCGTGATACCTCCGGAGCATCGAAACATGAAATACCGGATGAACTCCGGCCAAACTGGGAGGTAAGGCAAGCTCATAGGCAACCTCCCCAACTCGCCGCAAGATCTCAAAAGGGCCAATAAACCTCGGACTCAACTTTCCTTTCTTCCCAAACCTCATGACGCCTTTCATAGGCGAGACCCGAAGCAGAACCCGCTCACCAACCATATATGAAACATCACGAACCTTCCTGTCCGCGTAACTCTTCTGTCTGGACTGGGCTGTACGGAGTCTATCTTGAATCGTCTTAACCTTCTCCAATGCATCCTGAACCAACTCTGTGCCCAATAGCCTGGCCTCACCTGGCTCAAACCAACCCACCAGGGATCTACACCTCCTACCATATAAGGCCTCATACGGCGCCATCTGAATGCTGGACTGATAGCTGTTGTTGTAAGCAAACTCCGCCAATAGCAAGAAATGATCCCAAGACCCTCCAAACTCAATCACACACGCATGGAGCATATCCACATGAATCTGAATAGTGCGCTCGGACTGTCCGTCCGTCTGGGGGTGAAATGCTGTGCTCAACTCCACCCGAGTACCTAACTCCCGCTGCACGGCTCTCCAGAACCGCGATGTAAACTGAGTACCTCTGTCCGAAATGATAGAAACTGGAATACCATGCAGACGGACGATCTCCCGGATATAAATCTCCGCCAACCGCTCCGATGAATAAGTGGTACACACAGGAATAAAATGAGCGGACTTGGTCAGCCGGTCCACAATAACCCAAATGGAATCAAACTTCTTCAAGGTCCGTGGAAGTCCAGATACAAAATCCATGGTGATGCGCTCCCATTTCCACTCCAGAATCTCTATCTGCTGGAGCAACCCACCCGGGCGCTGGTGCTCATACTTCACCTGCTGGCAGTTGAGGCATCTAGACACATAGCCAACTATATCTTTCTTCATCCGCCTCCACCAGTAGTGCTGTCTCAGGTCCTGATACATCTTCGCGGCACCCGGATGGATGGAATACCGCGAGCTATGAGCCTCTGCTAGAATCAACTCTCGAAGACCATCAACATTGGGCACACAAATCCGCCCCTGCATCCTCAATACCCCGTCATCTCCAATGGTCACATCTCTGGCATCTNTTTCTCTTTATTTATCTTTTTATTTTCCTCAAAACGAAATAACACAGATTGAGGCCGCGCGATTAAGTATTTGTTTTCTCCGGTCACGTATGACGAGTGCTGTTACGACAGCGTCATTGGTCTTAGCGTGATCAATCAATAATAGCAAATGGGGCGGGTCTCAGCCTTTGGCTCACCGTGACTTCTTTCAATATAAAGGATAAAGCCTCAAACAAATTAAGCCACATATCTGCGGTATTTTCCCATACTTAACAAAGATACCAGCCAAAACCAACTGTCTTCACATGGGTCGGTTTCTTTTCATATCTCAATCTCGCTTTATGTTTGTTTGATATACGTAGAGCATTTTTTTTGGTTATTTTGTCGGTTTTCCTTAAATTATAGACAGAACCATACCACCGATTAAAACACATATTTAGTGCGGTCCGAGACCCAAATTTCAACCGTAACACTATCCAAAAAATCAATTGGCAGAACTTTTAAAGGAAATCTCTATCTATTTACAAGATATATTCGGCATACGACAATTGAATCAAATAATGATGATAATTTAAAGGACTTTCATAAAAAATATATTATTTTTTAAACCATGAAATAGATTCTTAAACTTACAAAAAGAAACTACCAATTACTAGAATGTAAAGGTAAGAATTGTACTAAAAGGTTGCAAGATTAATATTTACTATAAAATTTAACTTTGTATAAATGTATACATATATAATAGTGTAATAAAATAAGATTTAAATAGCTACTTCCATTATATTCGGTTTGGTTCGGTTTTTTTTAATTTAAAACCAAAACCCAACCAAAATTGTTATGGTGATCGGAAATCTTTAATTTTTACCAGAACCAAGTAGCCAAAGACTCAAACCAAAGTATCCAAGTTTTTTTGGTCGGTTTGGTTTGGTTTTTCATTTGGTTGGGTTTTTCGGATTTTGTCAACTGCACACAGCCACTCACTCTGACGGGTCGACGCTTACTTCTCCAATCAGGCGCGGCGTATCAAAACTAAAATCAATTAAGAGATGAGCTAATGTACAGTGAAAAGAAGAGGAACAAATCACTACATATTCATCTGAACATATTGAAATTAATGTTGACCGTACGTCACCCCAGGTTAAATAACTTCGAAACTAGCTAATTTCGGGTTCGAGATGCCAGATCTATTCTATAATTAAAGGAGGAAGAAAAGGCACCTAATCATTATGCCCAAGTCCATCATTCACAATATACTGCTCACTCATGGCACTTTTAGGACAACCATTCTCCAAAAAAATAGAGGACATAAGTAATTTATATCTGAATACAATTTTGAATAAATCACTTGACACAATTGTGCAGGTTTTGCGATTGTTAGTTCAACTAGTTCCTTTCTCTATTATCTAAAAAATTAAATAATTGTCAGTTATTTAGAAAAATTTAACTGGAAATATTATTAAAATATATTTTTTTAATCCTTTGTAACTTTCAACAAAGTAAATCTGATTTCCACGACTATTATTAAAGAAAATTAAAAATTAAAGGCTGGTGCGTTTATAAATACCACTACTTTTTTACCTCTTTACTTCGACATGAAGTCTCGACTGAGGGACAGACCTCTTATTTTAATAGAGCTTTCCTCAGTTATAATTCACAAATTTTTCAGCCTTTTATTTTACTTCCAAATTTCATATTTTCTTCTAATTATACGCAACATCTACTTAAATTTTTAAAAACGGACGTACTCTTTTACTACGGTAGAACCAAGAAAAGAGGTGGAAACCCCGATCCGGTAGGTAGATCATGCATAGGAAAAAGATGTCTTGACTGAATCCATTTACTTATAAATATTTCCTTCTAGACTACATACCGTAATACTGAACAGGAATAATGGGCAGTTTGGTCCCATAAGAGGAGAACCACACTGGGCATAACTGTGGCTGAGCAATGTGAAAGATCGTCCCTGTATGAAGACAATGCGTCGCCACAAACCACCCACAACTGCTACCAGTCTGGGGCACAAGTCCGTCCTATTTAACCTACCTCGATTAGATAGTGGTCTAGATTCAATCTTCCCCACTGCTATAAATCAAGAAAACGCATTGGCGTGGTATCACGCAAACACGATTATTTCGCCACACTATTGGAATAATGAACGTCTATGTGGAGGAAAGACAGATTGCAAGGGGTGGATCTGGGTAGTAATCTGATCTGAAAGAACAGATCGGGGGCTTACATTAGACGCTTATGGGTACTCCAGGTCTTCTTGGCAGACTTGAAAACTATGATCCTCTTAAGATGGAAAAGTATTAAAATCTATTAATTTCTTATAATATATTTTGGTAACTTTGTCTTAATTTCATGGTGTGGTTTCATGGATAATCTACAGACTCGATTGAAATTTGTGCCCAAAACATAATGTATTCTCAAATATGTTTTCTCCAGTGAATATATCATGGAAAGCACTACACATTATCATGTTTGCTCCCTATCGTTGCGTTCTTTTATTGTCAGAAAATTGAAGACATGCCTATGTAGTTTTTTATTTTTCTCTTCATCTGTATTATTAGTGAGATAGTCTCTCAATGTTAGTGCATATATTACATGGGATATGCTCATACTAGAGCAACGTGTAGATGGATTAGAGTGTGTATCGGGCGTCGAGAGTATGTTTAGTTAAAAGACTCCTAATTTTTTAAGTTAGCGGCTGCTAGAAGAGCTTGAAACTGAATGCAGGGCGAACGACCCGCACAACTTGCACATAACGACCTGGTGAGTGGGGTAACGGGCACCAGGAGTAGTTGACCCGACTCTCGACGAACCGTCTTGGCTGCTCACCTCTCCCCTTCGCTCCCCCTGGCGAGATACCCTCAATCCTCCTAGCAATACTCACTACCTGCTGAATGGAAATGATCGTCCTCAAACTCTCGAGCCATTAGCTGGATCTCATGGGGGAATAAGACCCTCAATGAACCTGCAAACTCATCTCCCCTGAACTGTTAGCAACCAAGCCGGCGCATGTCTGACCAACCTGGTATAACGGATTAGCATAGTCCTGAAATAATCATAAGCACCCTGGCGCAAATGCTCAAACTTCTGCAGCATGCATCCTGAGGAACTTTGGGGGACAAAACTCTCTCATACATATCCGAGAACTGGGGTCCAAGTCATGAAGCAGCTCGACTGACTGCCTATCTCATAAGTGGCGCGACCAATCTATGGCGGCTCCCCGAACCTGAAAAGCAGTGAAAGAAACCCCGCTGGACTCCACCTAATCCCATAGTACGAAGAATACCGTCCATTGCCCCAAAATCCAAGGAACGCGAACCGGAACTCAAACCCCGAGTAAACCCGAAACGAGCAAGCAAGTTTAGATCTCTTATTCTACCCAATCTAACTCGTGAATAGAATAGGAGAATGACCTCCATTAATCAAATTTCTATAAACATATCATTAACGATTTCATTTTCATTTTCATTTCATTAGAAACTTCATTCGCAATTTAAGGTATTAGAAGTTTATACATTATTGCCAAACATCAAATACTTCTATTTTAAATTCCCATGTCCGACACTAACCCACAACTGTCTACGGAGCCTCTATCAACTAAAGAATAATATGTTAAATGCCGGCAAAAGGCTCCTGCTAAACCTTTACAACAAATACCAAATGAGACTCGCGGGGAACAAACAGCATGAGCGCACAGGGCCGAGAGGAAAGGGCTCACCAATATGCTGATGGGAAATGGATAAGGTGCTATTGTCGGTGGACTGGAGTACTGCTATAGAACACCTACAATCTAACACGAATGGTAGCGCCCCCGACAAAAGGGATGTCAAGTACAATGTGAATTGTACTGGTATGATACAAACTTCACCCCAAGTAAAATCAAATAACACAACAAGTAACAGATATCAATAGAATCAACGATCAAATGCACGTGAAAGAAACAATCAAAGCCAAACAAGTTCACAATCTCTCCTTTTCCCCTTTTCAACCATTAATCAATCCAAATGATTTCACAACTTTCTCATATTTTCATTTCAATAGTGATTTCGATCACTTTCCACCCTTATTACCTCGGTCACCCTTATCACAACAACCACAGACCTTATTACTTCGTGTTGGGCGCGCGCAACCCGATCCCACGAACAATCACAATTCACAAACAAACACACAACAGCAACAATTCAACAAGAACAACAACAACAATTTCAAAGAACAACCACCACAATTCACAAAGAATTTTCGTAGCCATCAATACCATTTCATCATTATTCAACAACTCATATGCAATTTAAAGACACCACAATAATTACCCACAACAAGCCAAATATGTTATTCCACAAGTTTGTTCCAGTAGTGCATCATTTACGATTTCCTTCCATCATTTGGTTCTCAGTTCTTACCACATAACACTTTTTCACAATCACACACCCACATTTGGTTTGTTCCCATTACTTGCACCATCATATAGTAAACTAACCAACAACGTTCAAGGCACATTAATCATAAGAATTCACAAATAGCTCACATAAGTCTAAACACATTACTTCCATGTCGATATCCTCAAGCTTTACAAACTTTGCACATAACAAGATAGGCACATCAAATCACTTCTCACAATCACATATAACTTGGTGGTATGGAAATCAACTAAGGCAATCAACTCACATATTTTCATACAAGGTACACATACCGTATGCTCGCCACAACAAGGGGATTCTACAAGAGTTAAAGTTAGCCATACATACCTCGTTTAAGCTTTCCTTAAGTTACTCACAACGTTCCGAAAATATCTAGCAATTTCCAATCTTAGTTTGAAGACATAATAAAATTGAACACAAAATTAGAAGGTATTCATGTTTTCAGCTCATTGTGCATTTTATCAATACTAGTTGAGCATCTTAATCTCAAATCTCTTTTTCAAGTTTTTCCTTCATTCCCCAAACCAATCATTACTTATTTATGTTAAGAAATCTTCCCATAAACCTAAGTTGTACATGCATGTATATACAATATTAATACACCCAAGAGTCATACCTTAAATAACCCATCTTATACTCCTAACTCGAAAATTAAAACCTAGGTATAGAATCTTTACCTCTTATGATGAAGAACTTGTTGATTTGGGGCTTCCTGGCACAAGAATGGATGATTTATATGTTGGGTTCCTCCTTCTCTCTCTAAAAATGCTCTACCTCTCTCTAAAATCAGTAGAAAAATGACCCCAAAAATGAACCCTAAAGCCTATATATTAAAATGGGGTCGGGTTATAAAAATTAGAAAATTAACCCTCCGATGTCAAGTCTGCTATAGCAGAAAGGACCGCAGAACGTAAATGCTGGCCGCATAATGCACCGCAAAATCGGCATCCAAAACTGGACTACACTGGTCCAATTTGCGACCTGATTTGCGACCGCAGATCAAAAATGCGGACCGCATAATGGACATTGAGATCGCAGATCTGACACAGTATCGCATTTTTTTTTCTAACCTTTGGTAATTTGATCATAACTTTGTGTAGGAATGTCCATATGACGAACGGTTTGAAGAGTTGGAAACTAGACTCGAAGAACTTTCAGTTGATAGGTTATCCATCACCTAAAACCTTACATATATTTAGATATGCTCGTTCAAAGTAGGGACTAGTGCAAGATCATTGGGAATTTTAGCCTATTATGGACTTTTTCCAATTTTTCTTAGACTTTGGCCTTTCCTTGGACCCCAAATTACTTACCATAAGACTTATACACATATTTACCAAATCCAATGGATGTACACCATGTTAATAGCACATAAAAATATTATAATAAGCCTACGTGACACCACGAAATCCTAAATTACTTAGCGAAAATTTCCGGGGCCTTACATTCTCCCCCCCCTTAGGATCATTCGTCCTCGAATGAGGAGTAGATTCTGACTTAAACGCTTAATATAATAAATCTCCTATCTTACCTACCTCAAGACCCTAAATTTTGACTAACTCCTAAGTTTTTCAGAAATTTCGGCAGATTCTCCTTTGTAACTAGGCCTATCCACCTGCCAGAGAATCACCAAAATTGTCTTAACAACACATCCACAACTAGACAGAGCACCACAATGTATATATCAACAATACTAATCTCAGTATTACAAGCACTAAATTATCATAAGGATACCAGAACATGGACTGCATAGTTTTAGATCAAAACACCTATATGGTACCTTTCAAGTCAAAACTAATTGATGTTCAATCAAGCAAAAAAATATTTTCCTTCCACGACACTTTCAGCCTTCCAGATGACCTTCTCGACTTACAAGCTCTATCACGACACATTCTCGGAAATAATATCAACTCCCAACGTACATAACAAGGATGACAGATAGACACCTCGCATGAGTTAACTATCCATTGACTTTACCTTTAATAATTTCCACTATGCAATTTACATCCCACTGGATATTGCAATTCATGGTAACAACAACAACCCACAATTCCATCACATGGCATCACACCATCAAGAATGTCATTTCATAGTAACCAAACAATCATGTGTTCATAATATTCTTTACCAGCCATTAATGTAATCACAAAGGTGTTCATCAACAAGAATATAATTTCATTTCAATCAACAATCCATATGAAGTGAAGCCACGGTGATTCGTTCCAGCAGTGCATCATATAGGATATTACCATGATCATATAGTTCAATCAAATCAATTCACACCCCTCTTTTATCACTACCTTCTTAGACATAAACATATAGAAACACAAAGTACGTGAGGAACAATTACGGGGAATATCATACTCCTAGTGCAACCCAATGTGGAATACACTTATGTTACATTTATTACCAACTCACATAACATCTTCAGGGGGAAATATGGAGAATAGCCTGCTCACCCTCCAAACTCTAAATCTCTAGGCGAACACTCACACTAAACCCTTGATGACCTTCAACAATTACTCTAAGATGTGCTACGATAAACTGGCCATAAAACTACCTATCAAATATATATATGTGATCATACTGTGAAGCTTCATCTTTGGTTCATCTGAACTTACAATACCCAATGGATCTAATACAATGAGGAACAGCGGAGTTCAAGATCAGGCTGGAGTTATTCAGGAATCCATTAATGTGCTGAGTTGAGTACTTCATGAGGTTATATGCTAAGAGACACAGAAGGTTGCTACTAACAATACTGACATGGTTACTCACTGTGACTACGTCAATTATTAAACAAATGAGGCATAGGGGTAAGTAGTACATTGGCAATAGGAATCATTAAGGAGGAATACTCAAGTACGTGAACCACTCATTTTCTAGAGTGTAGGGAAAATTCGTTTATCAAGAATAGGAATACTCTGGCACCTTGAATGCGATATGGGATTCAAAACACATGAAGTGGAATTACACTCCTGACGTTAGATGACACAGGAAATCTATGCCGTAAGCCCATGAGGATGAAAATGAAGTTAAAACACTTATGAGATTATCATAACTCAAACAGCTTAACCCTCCTTGACAATTGACCCTATATGAGAGAACTAAAGGTATGACAACTTGTCTTCCAAATTAATATTCTCATGATATGTGCAAAAATCTGAAGGCATCCAATCTCACCCCTTTCACGGGTAAAACCATATAGCTCAGACATCTAAATGTTGGGAGGAAATTGTAACGACCCGATCGGTCGTTTTGAGCTCTAGCACGTCGTTCAGCAGTTGGAAGTCATGAACAGCTTCATTTTAGGTATATTGACTTGTGCGTATGGTCAGAGTTGAATTTCGGGAAATTCGGAGTCAAATTGGAACGAAAATTTTCATTTCGGCAGCCTTAAGTTGAAGAAAATGGCTAAGATTGGAATTTTGAGTAAACGACCTCGGAATCGGGATCTGAAAGTTCCAGCAGTTTTGTATGATGATTTCGGACTTGGGCGTATGTCCGGATTTGGTTATGATAACCCGTGAGCATTTCGGCGTATATTGTTGAAGTTAGTATTTTAGAAGAATTTCATAAATTTGGGTTGGAAGGCATTTCAGTGTTATAGATGTCCGTTTGGGATTCCGAGTCTAGGTATAGCTCCGTATGGTGATTCTGGAGTTGGGAGCGCGATCGGAAGTGAATTCGGATGTCCGGAGGTCATTTTGAAGTCATTTGGCTAAATATAGAAATTTGAAGGTTTTTTTGTTGAGAAAATTCGACCGGAAGTGGAAATTTTGATATCGGGGTCGGAATGCGATTCCCAAAGTTGGGGCAAGTCCGTAATGTCGAATGTGACTTGTATGCAAAATTTAAAGTCATTCCGGAATGATTTTTAGAGGGCTCGAAATGTGAATTTTATAGTACGGATAGCTTCGTTAGGTGATTTGGGACTTAGGAGTGTATCCGGAATATTTTTGTGATGACCGGTGTAGAATTAAGCTTGATTGGCAAAGTTAGTATTTTGACGAATTCCGGTTGATAGGTGAGATTTTGATCCGAGGGTCGGAATGGAATTCCGAGAGTTGCGTGTGGCTTCGTTATGTCATTTTGGACTTGTCTGCAAAATTTGAGATCATTCGGATGTGGTTTGGTTGGGTTTTTGATCAAAAATGGAATTTGGAAGTTCTTGAGATTCATAGGCTTGAATCCAATTATGATTTGATGTTTTGATATTATTTTGGGTGTTCCGAAGGTTGGGACAAGTTTGAATGATATTGTGGGACATGTTGATATAATTGGTTAAGGTCCCGAGGGCCTCGGGTGAATTTCGGAAGGTTAACGGAATGGAATTCGGACCCAAAACAAAAGAAAAAGCTGCTGCAATTTCTGCTGCTAAGCTGTTTTTGGACAGCAAATGTGCAGTCGTGGAGCGTACTTCGGAGGCCTATATCTTTTGATCTACAAGAAATTTTGAGATGATTCAAAAATGAAAGTTGTAGCCCTTCGTGTTTAGTTTCCAGAAAGCTAAAGAAATTGTAATTTGCACATCTGTAGAGGAAGTTAAAATCGATTGAAGATGACTGGTGGAGCAGTTTCTCCAGAATTTTCTGATTTCATGGAGCCGAATTTAGAAGCTCATACCTCTGGATATATAAAGAGTTATATGGTGTACAACCTATCAAATTAAAGATCTTCGAGTCTAGTTTCTAAATCTTCAAACCGTTTGTCATTTGGATATTTATACAAGACGTTATGGGTGTTTAAACCGAAGGTGTCTGACAAGGGAAAATTTTAATAGGATGTATAACTTGTATAGCACAAGTGCAAGGTACAACTCGACGAAGCGGGCAGATTCTTCAAACACGGATTTGGCTTATTTCTTTCATTTCTTTCATTTGGCTTGGATGATTTTGGAGAGAATTTCAAGGGGGATTTTATCAAGCATCAAAGGTGACTTGTTTCTACTTATTTCCAAGTTAAATACATGATTATTATGTGAAATTAACCTAGAAATTCATGGAAATTAAGCCTAAAATTGATGAACTAGGGCTTGGTGAGATGTTAGATTGGGATTTGATGGGTCATTTGAGCTCGGATTTGAGAGTTCTTGGTATGTATGAACTCGTGAGAAGATGAGGAATCCATTGACGTTAATTTTCTTATTTTTTGAAAAGTGGGCATGGGGCTCGGGTTTTGCTAATTTCGAGATTCTTGATATTTTTCGATTGGGTATTGTTCCCTTAGCATATTGTGATGTATTCGCTCTGATTTTGGTTATATTCGACGCGCGTGGAGGCCGATTTGATGGGGCAAGGGCGTCGCGAGCTAGAGTTTTCACCAGTTCGAGGTGAGTAATGATTGTAAATGATATCCTGAGGGTTTGAAACCCCGGATATGCACGCCGTAGTGTTATATTGAGGTGACTTGCACGCCGGATAGCGAGCGTGGGGTAGAGCACCGTTGGGGATTGTGACTTGGTCCATCCCGATTGTTGATTTTACCGCGTATTTGACTAAAACTTATTTGACATTATCATGACTTGGGCTGATTGCCATAGTTGGGGCTTATTGCCGACTGTTTAAAATCCTTGTGAGCTATCATCACTATTTTCGTCACTATTTGAAATACTGTTTGAACTCAGTCCATTTGAATTACACTGTTTCATGAACTCAGCTATATTTTTACTCAACCTTGAGTTTTAACTGATGTTTGAACTATTGTTTGAGCTGGGCATTATTGTCTTTACTGATGCCTGAGGGGCTTATGATTATTTTTGGACTGATTGAGGTCGAGGGCCATATGTGAGGATATGTCGAGTGATATATGAGGAGGCTTTCAGGCCTCGAGTGTATCGTGAGAAAGCTTTCAGGCCTCATGTTGATATGTACAGGCTTTCAGGCCTTGTGATGATATAGCGCTTGGGCTGTAGGAGCCCCTCCGGAGTCTGCACCCCCACAGTGAGCGCGGGTACCCATCTAGAGCGGATAAATGTTAGACAGTGGTAACAATGGCACTGTTGTACGCGTTTTGGTCAGGTAACAATGACTGACCAGTCAGGTAACAATGACTGACCAGTGGTAACAATGGCACTGTAATACGTGTTTTGGTCAGGTAACAATGGTTGACCGGTCAGGTAACAATGACTGACCAGGAACATAAATCATGCCCGAGGGGCCGGTACTGTTTTGAGATATTGCCCGAGGGGCGAACTTTTATGTGCTCATCTTGCATACTTATTTGCCTCTTTACCTGTTATACCGTGGTATTTGTGCCCGAGGGATGGATTTTCTGTGCCTATCAGCACTAACTGTTTTGAAATCATTTTCGTAATCACTGAAAAGATCATTTTTAAAAGAGATTTGAACTGAGCCAAGGTATTTCTAAAGATTTCACATACTTCCCTGTTTGTCTCTGAAAATTTCACTCGGCTTCTGTATAGCATGTTGGTTGCTTTACGTGATTTCTTGCTGCTCAGTTATTATTTACTTTTATTACTCACTGAGTTGGAGTACTCACTTTACTCCCTGCACCTCGCGTGCAGATGCAGATATTGTTCACCCGGTAGTGGGTTTTGAGCTGGTTGAAGGTATTGCTATCGTAGCTGAGCAAAGTGACCGCTAGCGTTCGCGGCACCGGATTACTTCCTTTGGTTCTAAATTTTATTCTGTATATTGTTGGCCATGTAGTTGTATTTAGACGTCTCTAGATGCTCGTGACTTGTGACACCCCGGTCGGGTTGTGTTGGGTTGTAAATACTGGTTATTATTGTCGTTAAGCTGTATTTATCTATTCATTTATGTTTAAAAAAATTGTTAAAGAGACGATTTGGGTTAGTTGGCTGGCCTTGTCTTCACGAGAGGCGCCATCACGACAGGGTTTGGAAATTGGGCCGTGACAAGTTGGTATCAGAGCCTAGATTACTAGGTCTCACGAGTCATGAGCAGGTTTAGTAGAGTCTCGCGGATCGGTATGGAGACGTCTGTATTTATCCTCGAGAGTCTGCGGAACCTTTAGAAAAACTTCACATTCTTGGAATTCTTATCGTGCGTACTTGATTCAGCTTGAGATATAACTCTTGAAATCCCTTCCACACGTCTGTATGCACACATGAGCGCTCAGTATTACATGTGCCTTGATGGTTTGTGATTCCCCGATCGAGGGGCAAGATGTAATCTTTGTGAGTCTGTTGGGCTAGTCTGGAGGACTTGAGGCCGGATCTTGCCTATGGCTTGAGCACTGAGGTGCTGATTGTGTGAGCAAATGTTTTGAACTTATATGTTCGGTATTGTCCTTATTAGCCGGAATGGCAGTTGGGTATCCATGTGATGAGTATATTAGTACTGCGAGACGTATCTATATGACTTGGTAGTGACGAAGGAGTCTGCTGGATAATAGATGAACTGATAAGTGATTCGTTTCCTGTTGTGATTTGATATGTAGCCAGAGTTATGGGCGCGTGAAGAGTCTTTTCATGTCTCTTGTTTGGAGTGAAGTATATTTCATGTTACGGTATCAGTTTAGACTCAGGAAGACTAAGTGGTTGTGTAATGTGTATGACGGTGGAAGGTATACAAAAATGTTAATTGGAGGCAAAGCAGGTGGGTTATCTCCTGCGGAATAATCTACGTAGGTGTGTTCCTTATAATGTTGAGTAGAGAGTTTCTTTTCTACTTACAGGGTGTATGTATTGAGATTTGAATTTGACTCTAATTGAGAAAGTTGAGTTGATTGTCACGAGAATGAAGGCGATCTTTATAGTGGAATTGAGGTATTTTATGGTCTGTGTTACCTAAGCTTGTGAAGAATTTTTGTTGAACTAGCTGTAGTAAATGGCAATATTCTTGAGTTTGATGACCTACGTGGCCTGGTTGAATTAGAGGAATTTAGTTCTGATAGCTTGATTAGGAGAAAATGGATTTCCAAGTGTTCTTGATGGTTTCTACCATGGTTTAAACCAGATACTTTCTACCGGTACGGGGAACGTGTTGTGTATTGTGCGTTCCTGTATATTTCTTTATTATTGATGGGGTATGAAGGTTTTGGAGCGAGGTTCTGTTGAATGTGGGGTTTCCTACTGGTACTGGGTTGGTTTGAGTGGTTATGGTGATCGAGAATGGTGTTGCGAGTATACGAGTTGTGTAGTATGTTATGCGATTATATCTAGGGTTATTGTTATGGCTTGACACAGTTTGTTCGGACTTATACAGTGTGTGTATGTGAGATTCGGGTCTTGAAAAGAATTCTGGATGTTAGAAATTGGGCTCCAAGGATTTTGGGGTAAGGTTAAAGTAATGTTTATTATTCACTACAATGGGTTTAATGTGTTTCGGAATAATTGATTCCAATTTTTTTATGAATTATATGCCCTACCGGTATGAGGGTTCGTTATGTGCTATGAAAAAAAAAGAAAAAAAATGTTTATGAAATTTATTGAGAAGAAGAAAGAAAGGAAATTGAAAACTGCAGTTGGCACAATGTGAAATATTTAAACCGGGCTGCAAGCCGCGGTGGAGATTACGTAAGGACGAGGTCCTTGTGGTAAATATTTATGAGTTTAAAGTTTCCCTTTGTAAAGTTTAATTCGTACGATAATATTAAAAGGGAGTCATGCCAGTTAGGTTGATTTGATAATTCTTGTATATTTTATGTTCATATTCAGCCATTTTTCGTGCTGTAAACATTGAGTTTTAGCTTATGAGATGAGTTCCCAGGTGACGTTAAATGTGACTCATTAATCCGAGTAAGTAATAATGAGGTCTTCATGCCTCACATTCTGTTGTCAGTATTGTGAAAATTTGAAATGAGGTGGTGGTTAATATGAGATTTATTGATAATGATGGAATTATTTATGAACAACTATTAAGACCAGAAATATGGTTATGATCATACAAATGATGCGTTTCATGTCAAGATATCATTGTGATAATGTCGGGCTTGTAATGCGGAGATTTGTGTTATTGATATACTTGTGGTACTTGTTGGGTTGTGGACATGTTGTTAGGAGTTGTTTTGGTGTTACTCTGACAGGTGGATAGGCCCAATTACAAGGGAGACTCTGCCGAAATATTTGAAAAATCTGGGAGCTAGTCAAATTTTGGGGACTTAAGAAAGTGGAAATGTTGGAAGAATATCTAAGATCTATATGAAGTCGTTCGGTTCATTTGGTTGTGGATTGTGGGGTGTTGTCCCGGCTATGGTGGTAGTTATTGCGTGTTATGAGAAGAAATGACTTATTACGGGTCCAGGAAAGGCTATCAGCCTAGTTCAATGCGAGCAGAATCGACCTGAAGTGGGTGAATGGATTTAAATAGGATTATGGGCTTCATGTGAGTCAGATGTGTTCATTTCAGTATAACGCTCCTCAATGAGGGGTGTTGGAATATCATATGTTGTTCCGTGTTCGTCAATTCATGTAATATTATGATTGTGCCATGTGTGCTGTGAAACAGCTTGATAAATTCCTATTCTCTGGGGAAGAGTCCATATTAGTTGTGTGAGTTGAGCAGTCCATTCCTGAGTCATTTCCTTATGTATATTGTTCGCGTTATGGCCTATTGGCGCATTTTTGCATCATGTGAGACCGTTGGTCATTGTCTGTGGTGATTGGTTGTCTGAGCAGCTCATACTAGGTGAGGCGAGACTATTGGTATCGGGGACCATTGCAGTGGGATTATGTGAGGTATATTACAGGGCAGTTACCAGTATTTGGGTAGTAATGAGGTGATGGTTTTAGTCAAAAAGGAGAGAATTAATGTTGGGTTAACTCTGCAATTGGTTAGAAATTTCTGCACATCTCCTCCGTTGTGGTTGTATCGTCAGCATTATAACAGAATGTATAGGTATATCATCATATGCATTGGGAGTATCAGAGTCGTGGAATTTTGGCTATTAAGGTTCATGGAGTGTCATTGTGGTTAGATGGTGAATTATGCGATGCATGGTGCTAATTCAACAAAGGTACGCAGTCGTGTTCTGGTACCTCGTGTGGTAGTTGATACATTGTTTATATACAGGGAACAGGTCTGGCAGAGAATTTCAGGTGTTGGAATTGGGTTCTGAGCTTATTGTATGGATAAAAGAGGATATCTGCAGATTTGATCAAACTAATGTGTCCATATGAGTTGTGGTGCACGAGGTGTTAAACAGTGATTTCAGATAACTTAAGAGCAGTTCTTGGAACGTTCGAGGACGAACGTCTATTTAAGTGGGGGAGAATGTAACGACCCGATCGGTCGTTTTGAGCTCTAGCGCGTCGTTCAGCAGTTGCAAGTCATGAACAGCTTCATTTCAGGTATATTGACTTGTGTGTATGGTCAAAGTTGAATTTCGGGAAATTCGGAGTCAAATTGGAAAGAAAATTTTCATTTCGGTAGCCTTAAGTTGAAGAAAATGACTAAGATTGGAATTTTTAGTAAACGACCTCGGAATCGGGATCTGAAAATTCCAGCAGTTTCGTATGATGATTTCGGACCTGGGCGTATGTCCGGATTTGGTTATGATAACCCGTGAGCATTTTGGCGTATATTGTTGAAGTTAGTATTTTAGAAGAATTTCATAAATTTGGGTTGGAAGGAATTTCAGTGTTATAGATGTCCGTTTGGGATTCCGAGTCTGGGTATAGCTCCGTATGGTGATTCTGGAGTTGGGAGCGCGATCGGAAGTGAATTCGGATGTCCGGAGGTCATTTTGAAGTCATTTGGCTAAATATAGAAATTTGAAGGTTTTTTTTTGAGAAAATTCGACCGGAAGTGAAAATTTTGATATCGGGGTCGGAATGCGATTCCGAAAGTTGGGGCAAGTCCATAATGTCGAATGTGACTTGTGTGCAAAATTTGAAGTCATTCCGGAATGATTTTGGTAAGGTTTGAGACACTTAGTCTCTTTTAAGGAAGCTTAAGTTGGAAAAGTCAACCAAATATTGACTTATGTGTTAGAGGGATCGAAATGTGAATTTTATGGTTCGGATAGCTTCGTTAGGTGATTTGGGACTTAGGAGTGTCTCCGGAATATTTTTGTCATGACCGGTGTAGAATTAAGCTTGAATTGGCAAAGTTAGTATTTTGACGAATTCCGGTTGATAGGTGAGATTTTGATCCGAGGGTCGGAATGGAATTCCGAGAGTTGCTGTAGCTTCATTATGTCATTTTGGACTTGTCTGCAAAATTTGAGGTCATTCAGACGTAGTTTGATTGGGTTTTTGATCAAAAATGGAATTTGGAAGTTCTTGAGTTTCATAGGCTTGAATCCGATGATGATTTGATGTTTTGATGTTATTTTGGGTGTTTCGAAGGTTGGGACAAGTTTTAATGATATTGTGGGACATGTTGATATAATTGGTTAAGGTCTCGAGGGCCTCGGGTGGATTTCGGAAGGTTGACGGAATGGAATTCGGACCCAAAAGAAAAGAAAAAGCTTCTGCAATTTCTGCAGCTAAGCTGTCTTTGACAGCAAATGTGCAGTAGTGGAGCGTACTTCGGAGGCCTATATCTTTTGATCTACAAGGAATTTTGAGATGATTCAAAAACGAAAGTTGTAGCCCTTTCGTAATTTGGACATCTGTAGAGGATGTTATGATCGATTGAAGATGACTGGTGGAGCAGTTTCTCCAGAATTTTCTGATTTCATGGAGCCGACTTTAGAAGCTCATATCTCGGGATATATAAAGAGTTATATGGTGTACAACCTATCAAATTAAAGATCTTCAAGTCTAGTTTCTAAATATTTAAACCGTTTGTCATTTGGATATTTATACAAGTCGTTATAGGTGTGTAAACAGAAGGTGTCCGACAAGGGAAAATTTTAATAGGATGTAAAACTTGTATAGCACAAGTGCAAGGTACAACTCGACGACGCGGGCAGATTCTTTAAACACGGATTTGGCTTATTTCTTTCATTTCTTTCATTTTGCTTGAATGATTTTGGAGAGAATTTCAAGGGGGATTTCATCAAGCATCAAAGGTGAGTTGTTTCTACTTATTTACAAGTTAAATACATGATTATTATGTGAAATTAACCTAGAAATTCATGGAAATTAAGCCTAAAATTGATGAACTAGGGCTTGGGATTTTGAGATGTTAGATTGGGATTTGATGGGTCATTTGAGCTCGAATTTGAGAGTTCTTGGTATGTATGAACTTGTGAGAAGATGAGGAATCCATTGACGTTAATTTTTTGATTTTTCAAAAAGTGGGCCCTGGGCTCGGGTTTTGCTAATTTCGAGATTCTTGATATTTTTCGATTGTTTTCGATTGGGTATTGTTCCCTTAGCATATTGTGATGTATTCGCTCTGATTTTGGTTAGATTCGACGCGCGTAGAGGCCGATTTGATGGGGAAAGGGCGTCGCGAGCTAGAGTTTTCACCGGTTCGAGGTGAGTAATGATTGTAAATGATATCCTGACGGTTTGAAACCCCGGATTTGCACGTCGTAGTGCTATAGGTGACTTGCACGCTGGATAGCGAGCGTGGGGTAGAGCACCGTTGGGGATTGTGACTTGGTCCGTCCCGATTGTTGATTTTACCGCGTATTTGACTGAAACTTATTTGATATTATCATGACTTGGGCTGATTGCCATACTTGGGGCTTATTGCCGACTGTTTGAACTCCTTATGAACTATCATCACTGTTTTCCTCACTGTTTGAAATATTATTTGAACCCAGTCCATTTGAATTACACTGTTTCATGAACTCAGCTATATTTTCACTCAACCTTGAGTTTTAACTGATGTTTGAACTATTGTTTGAGCTGAGCATTATTGTCTTTACTGATGCCTGAGGGGCTTATGATTATTTTTGGACTGATTGAGGCCGAGGGCCATATGTGAGGATATGTCGAGTGATATGTGAGGAGGCTTTCAAGCCTCGAGTGTATTGTGAGAAGGCTTTCAGGCCTCATGTTGATATGTACAGGCTTTCAGGCCTTATGATGATATAGCGCTTGGGCTGTAGGAGCCCCTCCGGAGTCTGCACACCCACAGTGAGCGCAGGTACCCATTTAGAATTGGACAGTGGTAACAATGACACTGTCACACGTGTTTTGGTCAGGTAACAATGACTGACCAGTCAGGTAACAATAGCTGACCAGTGGTAACAATGGCACTGAAACACGCGTTGGGTCAGGTAACAATGGCTGACCGGTCAGGTAACAATGACTGACCATACTTGAGCATACTTGTTTTATTAATTGTTTTCAAAGAGAATTTCTTGCTATGTTTCGCCGGTCCCTGCTGTTTACTTGATTTTATTGTTGAGATAACATTATCTGTGCCTGTGTGGGATTTTATATTCTCAGCCGTTATTCATTTTTATTGCTTACTGGGTTGGAGTACTCACTTTACTCCCTGCACCTCGCGTGCAGATGCAGGTATTGTTCACCCGGTAGTGGGTTTTGAGCTGGTTGAAGGTATTGCTATCGTAGCTGAGCAGAGTGACCGCCAGCGTTCGCGGCACCGGATTACTTCCTTTGGTTCTAAATTTTATTCCGTATATTTTTGGCCATGTAGTTGTATTTAGACTTCTCTAGATGCTCGTGACTTGTGACACCCCGGTCGGGTTGTGTTGGGTTGTAAATACTGGTTAGTATTGTCGTTAAGCTGTATTTATCTATTCATTTATGTTTAATAATTGTTAAAGAGACGATTTGGGTTAGTTGGCTGGCCTTGTCTTCACGAGAGGCGCCATCACGACCGGGTTGGAAATTGGGTCGTGACAAGTTGGTATCAGAGCCTAGGTTACTAGGTCTCACGAGTCATGAGCAGGTTTAGTAGAGTCTCGCGGATTGGTACGGAGACGTCTGTATTTATCCTCGAGAGGCTGCAGAACCTTTTAGGAAAACTTCACATTCTTGGAACTCTTATCGTGCGTACTTGATTCAGCTTGAGATATAACTCTTGAAAATTCCTTCCAACGNNGATCCTCAATTTTTCAGAGAGACTTTATGCGCACGGTGACCATTTCGGTTGACATGTACTCACGTGGTAGGTGTTAAGGTATGCTCTTATGTTACTAGGCAGTGAGAAGCTTTCATGATGATATTCGCAAGAGAGTGGATTGACTATTCAAACCATATAATCCATATACACAACTGAGTAAAACAGTGACTCGAGAAGGATCACAATGCTGGGATGCTTTGCATGGAACTTGACACCACATAGGCAAAATTTACGACAGTGCATGCATAGGCTCAAGCGAATAGATTTTGTATATTTAAATAAAAGATTCTGTAAGAAATTCATCGGATATAGTCCCTTGGTGAGAGTTTAGGAAAAACAAGTAGGAAGTATCAGTCCTAGAGTTGTAACTCAATTCAAGGGCATAATTATAGAACTTAATTCAACAAGAATGTAAATAAGAGTATTCATAATAGAGTAGATTCATGAATAGTGCGTCTCATTCAAAGAGTTGACACACGCAATGTTTTGTTATTCAACATCTTGTTAAGACCATATTTATGAGAACTCTTCACTATGGATGTACATACACAATGAGTAGAAATTTTCATTTGACTCACTTAACGATGTTAGGTTGATCGGGCAATAGCTTAATCGATACCCCTCGACTCCACCTCTCTAACGTACGTAGGTAACATGATGATATCCCACATGATCTGATGGTGCAGCGACATCAATAGGGACAAGGGCACTCCCCTCTTAGCGACATGCTTTACCAAGTCCATCCACAGCTCAATGCATTCTCCTAACAAGTCCTTGGGCAATCCACTCGGACTCAATGGTGGGATCAATCCCTCCTTGCATGATTCAAATTCGCGGATTATGGCATCAAGGTTACCAATCTTGAGAATAAGACTTAGAGAGGAAATTAGCTCCCTAACTTGAGCTCTATTGCACGATTGGAGTATCAAAGAAGGGTGAAATTCCTAAATGTCTGAATAGCCTCCAACTTATAGATGTGGTCGACAACACACCGATAAGGAGGACTCTACTAGACACGGCTCCGAGAAATCCTAGGATACATTAAAACCTTAGGCTCTGATACCAAGTTTGTCATGCCTCAAAATCCGAGGAGCGCGACCGGCACTCAACCGAGTAAACCCGACCGAGCAAGCCTGTCATATCACATTCTACCCAATCTAACTCGTGAATAAATAGAAGATGGACTCCATTAATCAAATTCTATAAACATATCATTAACGATTTCCATTTCATTTTCATTAGCAACTTCATTCACAATATTAAAGGTATTAGAAGTTTTATACATCATTGCCAAACATCAATACCTCTATTTTAAATTCCCATGTCCGACACTACCCACAACCTGTCTACGGAGCCTCTAACTACAACTAAAGAATAATATGGAAATGCCGGCAACAAGGCTCCGGCTATACCTTACACAAATACCAAAATGAGACTCCAGGAAGAAGAGCAGCATGAGCCACACAGGGCCCCGGGAGGAAAGGGGCTCACCAATACAGCTGAAGGGAAATGGATAAGGTGCTACTGTCGGTGGACTGGAGTACCTGCTATAGAACCACCTACAATCATAACACGAATGTAGCGCCCCCGGCAAAAGGGACGTCAGTACATTTGAATTGTACTGGTATGTATAAACAAACTTCACCCCATGTAAAATCAAATAACACACAAGTAACAGATATCAATAGAATCAACAATCAAATGCACGTGAAAGAAACAATCAAAGCCAAACAAGTTTCACAATCTCTCCTTTTCCCCTTCAACATTATCACATCAATGATTTCACAACTTTCTCATATTTTCATTTCAATAGTGATTTCGATAACTTTCCACCCTTATTACCTCGGCCAGCCTTATCACCACAACCCACCCTTATTACTTCGTGTTGCAGCGCGCAACCCGATCCCACCGAACAATCACAATTCACAAACAACACACAACAACAACAATTCACAAGAACAACAACAACAATTCTCAAAGAACAACCACCACAATTCACAAGAATTTCCGTAGCCATCAATACCATTTCATCATATTCAACAACTCATATGCAATTTAAGTCACCACAATAATTACCCACAACAAGCCAAATATGTTATTACCACAGTTGTTCCAAGTGCATCATTTATGATTTCCTTCCATCATTTGTTTCTCCGTTCTTACCACATAACACTTTCACAATCACACACCCACATTTGGTTTGTTCCCATTTACTTGCACCATCATATAGTAAGACTTAACCAACAACGTTCAAGGCACATTAATCATAAGAATTCACAAATCTCACATAAGTAAACAAATACTTCCATGTCGACATCCTCAAGCTTTTACAAACTTTGCACATAACAAGATAGGCACATCAAATCACTTCTCACAATCACATATAACTTGGTGGTATGGAAATCAACTAAGGCAATCAACTCACATATTTTCATACAAGGTACACATACCGTATGCTCGCCACAACAAGGGGATTCTACAAGAGTTAAAGTTAGCCATACATACCTCGTTTAAGCTTTCCTTAAGTTACTACAACGTTCCGGAAATTCTAGCAATTCCAATCTAGTTTGAGACATAATAAAATTGAAAACAAATTAGAAAGGTATTCATGGTTTCAGCTTATTGTGCATTTTATCAAATACTAGTTGAGCATCTTAATCTCAAATCTCTTTTTCAAGGTTTTCCTTCATTCCCCAATCAAATCATTACTTATTTATGTTAAGAAATCTTCCCATAAACCTAAGTTGTACATGCATCTATATACAATATTAATACACCCAAGAATCATACCTTAATAACCCATGTTATACTCCAAACTCGAAATTAAAACCTAGGGTATGGAATCTTACCTCTTAGATGAAGAACTTGTGGTTGGGGTCTTCAATTCTTGAAGATTGATGCAAGATTGGATGATTTATATGTTGGGTTCCTCCTTCTCTCTCTAAAATGCTCTCACCTCTCTCTAAAATCAGTAGAAAATGACCCCAAAATGAACCCTAAAGCCTATATATTAAAATGGGGTCGGGTTATAAAAATTAGAAAATTAACCCTCCGATGTCAAGTCTGCTATAGCAGAATGGACCGCAGAACGCGAATGCTGGCATAATGCACCGCAAAATTGGCATCCAAAACTGGGCTACACTGGTCCAATTTGCGACCGCAGATCAAAAATGCGGACCGCATAATGGACATTGAGATCGCAGATCTGGCACAGGATCACATTTTTTTCCAGCCTTTGGTAATTTGATCATAACTTTGTGTAGGAATGTCCAAATGACGAATGGATTGAAGCGTTGGAAACTAGGCTCAAAGACCTTTCATTTGATATGTTATCCATCACCTAAAACCTTATAGATATTTAATATGCTCGTTCAAAGTAGGGACTAGTGCAAAATCATTGGGAATTTTAGCCTATTATGGACTTTTTCCAATTTTTCTTAGACTTTGGCCTTTCCTTGGACCCCAAATTACTTACCAAAAGACTTATACACATATTTACCAAATCTGAGAAAATTTTTGAAAAAAAATCTACGCTTTTTGAAGGTGAAGTTTGGAAATAGAACAATAATGGATGTACACCATGTTAATAGCACATAAAAATATTATAATAAGCCTACATGACACCACGAAATCCTAAATTGCTTAGCGAAAATTTCTATGGCCTTACAAATACGATGACACTCCTCTAGAAATCCCAAGGCATCGTCTGATGCTAATCCACTGAACACTGGGGGATCATATTTCTTGAACCTCTCAAGTCGCCGCAGCTCGTCCTCTGAAGCAGCTGACCCATCCTGGGGCTGAACTGGCGCTGCAGGCGGTGCCGGAATAATCTCGAGAACCTACTCAACCTGCACTCGCTGCTCAGGAGTGCGGACGGCGGGAGTGTGTGCTCCTCCCCCAGCCTGGGATGTGGCTGCAGCAAGGGGAAGCAACCCTGCCTGAGCCAAGGTAGTGTACATGCTCATGAACTGAGCCAAAGTCTCCTGGAGCGCTGGAGTAGTAGTGGCAGTAGTAGGTGTGCCAGGTGCCTGGGCTCCGGCTGGATCTGCTGGTGGTACCTTGGCGGCAGCTCGCACAGGTGCTATGGCTGCACCACGTGCGCGTCCTCGACCTCTCCCCCGGCCCCGGCCTCTGACAGCTGCAGGAGGGGGCGTGGGTGCCTGATCATCACGAGTGGTACGTGTCCTCACCATCTGTGAGAGAATAGAAGTCATAAGTTTAGAATTGATGTCATAATATCGCACGACAAGGAATTCAAATGAAACGAGGATTTTTCCTAAACAGTTACATAGCCTCTCGTAGATAAGTACAGACGTCTCCGTACCGATCAGCAAGACTCTAATAAACCAGCCTGTGTTCCGTGACTCCTACGAACCTAAGGCTCTGATACCAACTTGTCATGACCCCAGTTCACCCTCCATGAACATGTCGTGATGGCACCTAGTTCCTACAACTAGGTAAGCCTATCAATGCGGAAATAACAACTTAACTAGCGAAATGGGTAAATAAAGCTAAACATATTAAAAATAATAACTGCATGTAAGGTCGCTCGGCCAATACAACTCAAAAGAAATGCGGAAGTCTACAACTTAATCCCAAAACCAGGAAACTCACGGGAACCACAGGCAAACAGAAACATAGTACGCTGCTCTAACTCTTGAATATCTAAAGAACTGAGAGAAAAGGGGTAAACTAAAATACTAAAGCTGGAACAAAATAGAGACTCTTGGTCTGCGGACGCGGCAAATATACCTCGAAGTCTCCGTGTATCTCCTCGCCTTAAGGATAGTGCGCTTGAGAAGAGGTACCTGGATCTGCACATGAAAAACATGCGCAGGAAGGGCATGAGTACACCACAGCGGTACTCAGTAAGTGCCAAGCCTAGCCTCGGTTGGGTAATGACAAGGAAGGTCAGGGCCCTACTGAGGTAAAATATAATAATAATCAACAGTATGTAAAATCTGACAGAAATGATGAGTACAGCAGTAAGATAAGACAGGTCAACGAGGCAATAACAACTACACAAGAACAAAATAAACACAGAATGACTACAGCTCAATACCAAGGGTAACAATGAGGGTCTCCCAGGATAGCGTCCTGTAGCCCTTTCCTCAACTGTCCAGTGGATCTCCCGGGATACCGTCTCGTAGTCCAACTCATGTGCCAAACCGAAGGATCTCCCGGGATACCGTCCCGTAGTCCAACCATCAATATGCAGGGGGGATCTATCGGGAATCTAACCCGCAGTCCCAAAGTAAAAGTGCGGGGGGATCTACCGGGAGTCGAACCCGTAGTCCCAAAGTAAGCAAACAAGGGGGGGAGCTACCGGAATCCCACATTCGTAGTCCCAATATAAATGCACAATCACAACCAGAAGGTACACGGAAACGAAGTACAAAAGACAAGCAAATAGGTAGTACTGGCCTAGCATGCTTCACGTAGTACAGTCAAGGCAACTTAAGCAATTAGGCAAGTTAAATCAACTAAACATGCTTTCCTAATCTAGCACAGGTTATAATTGCAAGTAGAATAAAGTAAATATGAAAGGAACTCAATCTCACTATCTTAAGTAAAACCAGGATTTTCAACAATTGGCTCAAGTATGCACTAGTCACCTTGCGTACAAGGCACTCAAAATAACAAATAACAAAACCTAAGGGGAAAGGTCCCCCACACAAGGTTAGGCAAGCCACTTACCTCGAACTGGCTCAATATCAACTAGGAGCCACGCCCTTGCCACGAGTATCCGACTCCAAATGGCCCAAATCTATTCAATTCAATTACACATTGTAAATAACATCGCAAACAACTGGTTTTGCTATTTAATTCAAAGCTACGGCGCGAAATTAGGTGAAATGACCAAAATGCCGTTCAGGCCAACGCCTCAGAATCGAATAATTTTCACATTTTCAGAACCCTCGTACTCTCACGAGTCTAACCATATAAAAATCTCCCAAATCGGAGGTCAAATGCCCACTCAAAACTCAATGGTTTAGCCTATGAAGTTTTTCCCCAAATTCATCCAATTTTGATCCCAAATTCGAATTTTAATGATGGATTTAACTACAAAATGATGAAATATAACTAGAAGGGATTAAAGCAACATTATCCAATAATCTCCTCTTCGAAACCCTCTGAAAATCGCCGTTACCCGAGCTCAAATTGATTTTTCTAACTTATGAAATCAAACCCTCGAAATTTCTATATCTGCACAGGTATTTCCGCTTCTGCGGACAAGGGATCGCATCTGCGGTCCAGCTTCTGTGGCCAATTTACCGCTTCTGCGGTTTTCATTAAATTCCAGGCTTCCGCTTCTGCGGTCCTAAACCGCACCTGCGGTTGCCGCTTCTGCGATACACTTACCACTTCTGCGGTTTCACACAAAAGGCCCAGGGCCGCATCTGCGATAGGGCCTTCGCAGGTGCGTAACCGCATCTACGGTACGTCTTCCGCACTTGCGGAAAAAGCTGAGGGAGCCCAATTCCGCTCCTGCAATAGTCAGGCTGCTTCTGTGGCTCTGCACCTGCAGAACCCAAACCGCAGGTGCGGTTATGACAGGTACCAGCAGTCTTCAGCAACTCTTAAATTCCAAAAACCTTCCGTCATCCATCCGAATTCATCCTGAGGCCCCCGGGACCTCAACCAAAAGCACCAATAACACCTAATACCTCATTCAAACTTGTACCAATCCTTAAACCACCTAAAACAACGTAGAAAACTTGATAAATTCAAGGATTTGAGCCTAAGAACTTCAAATTCCATCAAAATGCACTTTTTATCAAAAACCTAACCAAAACACATCCGAATGACCTGAAATTTTGCACACACATCCCAAATGACATGACGGAGATACTGCAACTCTCAGAATTCCAATCCGACCCTCGGATCAAAAACCCACTATCGGACCGGAAACTTCGAAAATTCAACCTTCGGCATTTCAAGCCTAAAAGGGCTACGGACTTCCAAAATACATTCCGAACACGCTCCCAACCCCGAAATCACCTACCGGAGCTAACGGGACCATCAAATTTCCATTCTGAGGTAGTCTTTAACTGTTCCGACTACAGACCACTTTTTCACACTTAAGCTCTCACTTAGGGACTAAGTGTCCCAAAACTCTCTGAAACTCAACACCGAACGTCCCAGCAAAACAAAATAGCAGAAATGAACTTAGGGGAAGCAGTTAATGGGGGATCCAGGCGTAAATTCTTAGAACGACCGGCCGGGTCGTCACAGCAATAGAGGTGCTGACATGCCTATAAACCAACCAGAAACACACAACAGCTAGAGGAAACATGGAGGTTATGATCCCAGGGGATCAAGTTTGGGTCATGCATAGCAATGTTCAATGCTGTCATGCCCCAAACCAACCACAGATACCAACAAATTGGGGATGGGGATTTAAAGTCTAGAAGCCATGATAAGTAATTAACAGAAGCATTAATTCAGAACAGAAATGGGAGAATACAACATGCTTAATAATGGAACTTAGTTAAATACAAATAGGAGACAAACAAGCATGAAAGAAATAGTAAAGAAACATGTTGTTGTTGATGCTAAAAATGATTTAGAACATACCAGTCAGAGAAGCAAAGTGCAGTAAAGAAAAGTAAGCAGGACTCCAAAGTCTAGCCTTGGCTTTCAGCCGGCTAAACAGGCAGTAGCACAAGTAGCAGTAAAGCAAGAGAGAGTTTTTGAGTGTAAGTGTGTGTTTTGAACTTAAATTGTTCGTGTTTTTGAAAGAGGAGAAGTACAGGATATTTATAGCTTTTTGAAAACGAGTAAAAGAGAAGTAATAAGCTACAAACATGGAAACAATCACAATTCAGAATCAATTATACAAGTGATTGCCTTTAATTAAGGGATCACTTGCTTAACGGGCAGTGACAGGTTCAAAATAAGGAAAGAAATCAATTTGTAAGCAAGCTGATAGTTGCCATAAAAGAAGTAGTAAAACAATGGAGTAAGTAATCAAGTCTAAGTACAGAAACATATTTATTTTGGGAAAGGATTCAGTAAGGCAAAACAAAGAAAGGAATCAATTAACCATAGCGGGCGAGTGAAATCAAATTTTCACAAAAGAAAAGTTCGAAATCAGTCACAAGATTGAAGATCAATCAAAGAGGGAATCTTAGCATATAAATAGAGTACACAAACACTATACATGCGAGGCCAAACCTATCAGCAAAAGAAATAGCACGCAATAGTAGCACAAACTTCAGTAGATAGCAACATTCGAAATATGACAGTCCAGTAGGTCAAGTCACATTGAATCAGTAGTGAAGAAATATAGAATATCATAAACATGCGAAGGTCTCACAGCAGCAAGTAAGGAAACCCCTTTGAAAAATTAGGGTTTCAATCATAGTCAAGTTTTGAAGATAATAGCAAATAAATTGGACAAATACTAGCAAACAATTTCAGAAACAAAGAAATTAGGGCTTTCAACAATAGTAATGTTTAAAAAATGATAAACAAACAAATCAAACAAAAATTAACTACACAGGCATTCGTCTAACAAACAGCCAAAAGAAATTAGGGGTTTTATCATGCAAACCCAGATAGAAAAACAATACGAGCAAACATAGCAAGACATGTTGAAAAATCAGAGAAGAGATTTGAAATAACTTTACAGGAAAACCCTAATCGGAGAAGATATAGAGTTTTGAAAGCAAAGTTTTAAAGAAACTTCGAGAAAATGCTTAGAAGTTCAAAGCAAGCATAGGTCTGAAGCAGGTCTGAAAGAAATCGGAGGAACACTAGAGATTAGGGTTTCAGAAGAACCCAAAAGCAGCGAGAAAAACCTTGAAAACTATCGATCTAACCAGGAGAGTCAATGATCTGACTCGAATGGCCATAGCTGGCCGGAGAAAAGCCAAAGAACACCGGAGAAGGTCCATGAACTAAAATAGAACGAAGGCTGGACCAGAGTTCTTCATAGTCTAGCCTTGAAACCATAAGGACAAACAAAAAGGAGCCATGGAAGGGTGGCACAGGTCCCCGATGAGCCATGGGTTATGGCGGATTAGGGTGGCGGCGGCTAGGGTTTGAGGTGGTGTTGCAGAGAGAATTGAGAGAGAAGGGGATTCAGGGGCGGCGGTATGTGAGAAATGAATTAGGGTGAAGGGGTCGTTTGGGTTAAAAAAGGAAGGGGACAATGGGAGCCGTTGATCTAATCGATCAACGGCTGGGATTAAGTGGGGCTCCGGGTACGGATTATGGTGATGGGTTTGGGTCGGGGTTTAATAGGAATTGGGCCAGGGTAATTGGGTCTGATTTGGGGTTAAATTGGGAGCCAATTCGGGCTAAAATCGAAAAAAATGGGGCTGACATTTAAATACCCAATTTTTCCTATTTGATTTATAAAAATAATAAAATAGTTTCTGGAAATAAATTAATGGTACTAAAATGATTTATAATACATAATTAATTAATTAAAAATACCAGACCTAATTTTGTGAACATAAAAGCAATTAAATCTTAAAAGAGGCTAATATCGCAATTATATGCAATTTAGCTTTAAAAGTACTAAATAAATTTGTAAAAATATGCGAAAATTCCCTGGGCTATATTTGGTATAGATATAAAAGTGCAATAAGTGAATCACCAAAAAAATGACAATTTTAGAAACAATTACTCAATTTTATGGATAAAATAAGAGAATGAATAGATTTTAAAATCTTTTAAAATTAAGAAAAAGTAATGAAGCACTTGCATATATGCATACATATATATATATATATATATATATATATATATATATATATATATATATATATATATATATATCATTTTGAAGCTATTTGTCATATTGAAAATATATAGGAAAAATTGAGTGTGAACAGTCATCCCAGATGGGAAACTTAGAACAATCAAACTGCTGCACGACCTTGTCAAACGAGGTTAAATAACCTTCACAACTATGTTCCTGGTTAAGCCTGTTCTGGAGTGATTCATCGGCAAAAAACTGTGATCTGATTCTCTCCCAATCAGCCTTTATTTGATCCCGCATATGCATAAGATTAGACATTGGTACATTATTGTAACACTCACACTTCAAACTCTCCCACTTCTGCATAATTTCATCCATTGTAAGCTTCCTACTTCTTCTTGCACCAGACATTCTTTCTTTAAGAAAAGCTAAAAGGCTAAGGATGAATATAAATATAAAGAAATATGATGGATGTCTATGGATGACTATGAAATTTTCAAGTGAAGAGATTGTTAATATAGCCAAAGAGTGCACCTAATCAATTTAATATCTATAAATGTAAAACTAACTTTTCAGGTTTGTTTAGTGTTTTACGTTCAGAGAAATTGAATGAAACAAGATAAGTAGGTGGTAAATGCAAAAAGAAATGTAACTTCAGCCCTAATCAGTCCATAGTTTTTCTATTGTAAAAAATAACTTTAGCCTGAAAATTTTTAACATAATCAATGTAAGTGCAAAAGTAACTTTTCGGGTCATTTACTATATGGTCAGACAAATTTAAATGTAAGATAAAGTAGGTGATAAAAGACAAAAGGTAGCTAGTAAATACAAAAAAGATAAGTATCAAGTTAAAAAAAATACACAACATGCTAAAGTTTTTGTCATGAGCTTTTTCAAAAACTTCAGCAGAACATGCTGAAGTTATTTAGTTCATTTCTAAGAACTTCAGCACTTAATAAGCTGAAGTTTTTGTCCTGGATTCAATAGTTTTGTCGTAAAGCTTTTTCAAAAACTTCAGCAGAAGATGCTGAAGTTATTTAGTTCATTTCTAAAAACTTCAGCACTTAGTAAGCGGAAGTTTTAGTCCTGGATTCAATAGTTTTGTCGTAAAGCTTTTTCAAAAACTTCAGCAGAAGATGCTGAAGTTATTTAGTTTATTTCGAAAAACTTCAGCACTTAATAAGCTAAAGTTATTGTCCTAGATTCAATAGTTATGTCGTAAAGCTTTTTCAAAAACCTCAGCAGAAGATGCTGAAGTTATTTAGCTCATTTCTAAAAACTCCAGCACTTAATAAGCTAAAGTTTTTGTCCTGGATTCATTAATTTTGTCATAAAACTTTTTCAAAAACTTCAGCAGAAAATGGCAAAGTTATTTAGTTCATTTGTAAAAACTTCAGCACGAAATAAGCTGAAGTTTTTGTCCTACAGTCGATACTTTTGTTATGAGTCGGCCTAAAAAGCAGAAGTTACTTACTTCATGCTAAAGTTTAGCATGCTGAATTTCAACAAAAATATCCTTAAAAATCATGAAAGAAGAGACAAACGTATTTCATACAACCCAAGGCAACTAAAAAACTAATTAATGCGAATAGAACAAAAATTTAAAAGACATACATCACATAATTCACACAATTAATGTATACTCACAAAATCCAATTTTGTTTTCACTTACATCCTTGAAAAAAAAGAAAATATTTATTTTTCGTTTACAAGTTATTCTCTATTCAAAAAATTAACACAGAGTCTCTTCATATTCTCCATAGTCATGTCCTAGTTGCTCTTCTGGAGTTTTACAACCGCTATCTTGTTACCACTTTTCATGAGCCCAAAGATTTGTAGTCAATTCTCCGCTGAATGACAATGCATGTCTTTGTTTATAGAACTCTAAAATTCTCTTCCAACTGAACATTGCTAATATGATTTTTTTAGGAATTGCCATCTTCTTTCATAAGAAAAAACAAGAAAATGTTGGCAAAGACATGCTTACTGGTGCGCGGCTGGGAATTCATGGGAAGTAAAGATAATGAAGGAGAAGTCCAAAATACTTCATATGTGACGGAGAGTGGCCACATTTTGTGGTCCATCACAAACTCGAGCTCCAGGACATTGTGCTCTTTTTACTAGTTGATAAATCTAACTTTTATGCCGTGCCCTACACCAAGAGAAAAATATCCCAAAGCTCGAGTTTGTGATGCACCACAAACTGTGGCCACTCTCCTTCACATATGAAGTATTTTATCACGACCCAATTCCCACCCGCTCGTGATGGCGCCTCTCGTGAAGACAAGGCCAGCCAACAGAAACAATCTACATTTGCTTTTAACATTTTCTTAGCATAAACAGGTTTAATCCATAAATACTGATTAATCACACGTGCGGAAATAAACGTAACATAACGTGAAACAACCATCCCAAACTCAGCCCGATGATCGGGGTGTCACAAGTCACGAGCTGCTACAGAGTTGATGAAAAATATACTACAAGTCTGGAAAACATAGTCTGAAGATGAATAAAATATGTAGAGGATAAGGAAGAAACGGGGCTGTGGACGTCGACAGCTACCTCGTCTCTCCCGGTCCGCCTGGTCTGGAGGGAAATCAGCACTCAGGTACGAACTCAGCGGTGCCTGTCTCTGCACACATGGTGCAGGAAGTAATGTGAGTACTCCGACCCAGTGAGCAATAAAAATAAATAACGACTGAGAACATAAAATCCCACAAGGGCACAAATAATGCTATCTCAAGCAGCAACTTCAGAATAATAGTAGAAACCAGTGAAAAATAATAAGAAAAACCTTTTTGAAAACAGTTAAACATCAATTATACTCAATCAGAAAGTCAGCCATTGTTACCTGACCGGTCAGCCATTGTTACCTGACCAACGCGTACTCCAGTGTCATTGTTACCACTGGTCAATCATAGTTACCTGACTGGTCAGTCATTGTTACCTGACCAATCACATTTAACAGTGTCATTGTTACCACTGTTCAATATTAAATCACTCTAGATGGGTACCCGCGCTCACTGTGGGTGTGCAGACTCCGGAGGGGCTCCTACAGCCCAAGCGCTATCAACAAGGCCTGAAAGTCTGAACTGTATCAATACGAGGCCTGAAAGCCTCCTCACCTCACTCATCATGCCCTCACACAAGGCCCTCGGCCTTAATCAGTCCAGAAATAGTCAACAGCCCCTCGGGCAACAGTAAAGCAATAATACTCAGCTCAAACAATAGTTCAAATATCAGTTTAAAACTCCACGTTGAGTAAATATGGCTGAGTTCAAGAAACAGTGTAAATCACATGGACTGAGTTCAAATAATATTTCTAGCAGTGAGGAAAGCAGTGATGATAGTTCATAAAGAGTTCAAACAGTCGGCAATAAGCCCCAAATATGGCAATAAGCCCAAATCATGGTAAAAACAACAAGTCATTGCTAATACGCGGTAAAATATCATCCGGACTGGACCAAGTCACAGTCCCCAATATTAAATGACCCCGTGCTCGTCATGGAACGCGTGTCTCAACTCAACATGGCACCAAGTTGTGCAAATTCGGGGTTTCAAACCCTCAGAACATCATTTAAAGTCATTACTCACCTCTAGCCGGCCGATATCCTAGCTCGCCAACCCTTTCCCTCTCGAATCGACCTCCTCGCGCGTAGGATCTGACCAAAACCACAAAGGATACGTCACAATAGGCTAACAAATCGTAACTCAATCGAAAAGACTCGAAAAATAACCAAAATCACGAAGTTGGCAAAACCCGAGCTCCGGGCCCACTTCTCAAAAAATTACGAAATTCCCATCACCGGGATCCTCGTCTCGCCACGAGTCCGTACATATAAAATACACAAGAATCGGAGTCTATTTGACCCCTCAAATCAACAATTCAAACCTTCTTAGGTTTCAAGCCCTAACCTCCATTTTTACCCCTTTAATTCCTTGAATTTCAGTGTTTAAATCCTTGTTTCTACACCATAACAACATTATTCGAGTCTATAAATTCATACCTGATGGAATCCCCTTCAAATCCTCTCCAAATCGTCCAAAATCGCCTCTTCCCGAAGTCTAAAATATTTTCTTAACTTCTGAAATTCGCGAATACTGTTCATTAAACGCAGTCCCGATTTCCGCTTCTGCGGCCATTTAACCGCACCTGCGGTACCGCTTATGCGACAAATTGATCGCTTATGCGGTCTCACTTAAAATACATGGGACCGCTTATGCGATCCAAACTCCCGCTTATGCGGTTTACCTCCAACCGGTTCTGCGGTACCTTAACCGCTTGTGCGGACTCGCTGAAGCGCCTACACGTCCGCTTATGCGGAAAATCCCTGGGCAACTCATGCCCGCTTCTACGACCTCTCCGCCGCATCTGCGGAACCGCTTCTGCGGCTCCTTTTCCGCAGATGCGGAAATACCAGAAGACAGAAAAATCTGACCTGCAACAAATGCTTCCAACTCCCGTTTAACCATCCGAAATCACCCCGAGGCCCCCGGGACCTCAACCAAAAGCACCCACACATCCTATAACCTTATTCAAACTTGTTCCAATCCTCAAAACACGTCAAACAACGCTAAAACCATTAAATCACATCGGATTCAAGCCTAAGTTTCTTAAAAACTTCCGAAACTCACATTTGATCAAAAACCCAACCAAACGACGTCCAAATGACCTGAAATTTTACCCGCACATCCAAAATCACCAAACGAAGCTACTGCAACTCTCGGAATTCCATTCCGACCCCCGGATCAAAATCTCACCTACCAACCGGAATTAGCCAATATTCATCATTCGCTAATTCAAGCCTAATTCTACACCGGACCTCCAAATTCAATTCCGATCACACTCCTACGTCACAAATCATCCCCCGAAGCTAACCGAATCATCGGAATTCACATCCGAGCCCTCTAACTACATAGTCAACTTCCGGTTGACTTTTCTAAAACAAGCTTCCTTCTAAGAGGCTAAGTGCCTCATTTCCAACTAAAACCAATCCAATTCCATCCAATCACCTCAAATACCAATACTGAAATGCAGGGGAACATAATATGGGGACATCGGGGCGGTAACTCACGTGACGACGAGCCGGGTTGTCACATCCTCCCCAACTAAAACAAACGCTCGTCCTCGAGCGGGTCAAGGAACATACCTGGAGTCTCATACAAGTGAGGATATCTGCTCCGCATCTGCAGCTCGGTCTCCCAAGTAGCCTCCTCCGTGGGCCGACCTCTCCACTGCACCTTCACCGAAGCTATATCCTTTTATCTCAATTTTCGAACCTGACGACCCAAGATAGCCACTGGCTCCACATCATAAGTCAAGTCATCATCTAACTGAACCGCGCTGAAGTCTAACACATGGGCAGGGTCTCCAACATACTTCCGGAGCATAGAAACATGAAATACCGGGTGGACTCCCGACAAGCTGGGTGGCAAAGCAAGCATGTAGGCCACCTCCCCAACTCTCCTAAGTATCTCAAAAGGACCAATGAACCGTGGACTCAACTTTCCTCTCTTTCCAAATCTCATAACGCCCTTCATAGGCGAAACCTTCAACAAAACCTTCTCGCCCACCATGTAAGATACATCTCGAACCTTCCGGTCCGCATAACTCTTCTGACGTGATTGAGCTGTACGAAGTCTCTCCTGGATCACTTTCACCTTATCTAAGGCATCCTGGACCAACTCTTTCCCCAATAGTCTAGCCTCGCCGGGCTCAAACCAACCAACCGGAGATCTACACCATCTCCCATATAAGGCCTCATACGGCGCCATCTGAATACTGGACTGATAGCTATTGTTGTAAGCAAACTCTGCAAGTGGCAAGAACTCACCCCAAGAACCTCCAAAATCAATAACACAGGCACGCAACATGTCCTCCAATATCTGAATGGTACGCTCGGACTGCCCGTCCGTCTGAGGATGAAATGCGGTGCTCAACTCTACCTGTGTACCCAACTATCACTGAAAAGTCCTCCAAAACTGAGAAGTAAACTGTGTACCCCTATCCGAGATGATAGAAACTGGGATCCCATGCAACCGGACAATCTCGCGGATGAAAATCTCTACCAGCCGCTCTGAAGAATGGGTAGTACACACCGGAATGAAGTGCGCGGACTTGGTCAGTCGATCCACAATCACCCAAATCGAATCAAACTTCCTCGAGGTATGAGGGAGACCACTCACAAAATCCATAGTAATCTTCTCCCATTTCCACTCCGGAATATCCATCCGCTGAAATACACCACCGGGCCTCTGATGTTCGTATTTGACCTGCTGACAGTTGAGACACCGAGCTACATAACTCACAATATCTTTCTTCATTCTCCTCCACCAGTAATGTTGCCTCAGATCCTGGTACATCTTCGCGGCACCCGGATGAATGGAATACCGCGAGCTGTGGGCCTCCTCTAATATCAACTCCCGCAGCCCATCCACATTGGGCACACAATTCCAGCCCTGCATCCTCAATACACCAGCATCATCAATAGTCACATCCCTGGCATCATCGTGCTGAACCCTGTCCTTAAGGACAAGCAAGTGCGGGTCATCATACTGGCGCTCTCTAATACGGTCGTACAAGGAAGACCGAGAAACCATACAAGCCACCACCCGACTAGGCTCCAAAATGTCTAACCTCACCATCCGATTGGCCAACGCCTGGACATCAACTGCAAAGGGCCTCTCCCCAACTGGAATGTACGCCAAACTACCCATATTGACCGCCTTTCGGCTCAAAGCATCGGCCACCACATTGGCCTTCCCCGGGTGATACAAAATGGTAATATCATAATCCTTGAGTAACTCATGCCACCTCCGCTACCTCAAATTAACATCCTTCTGTTTGAACAAATGCTGAAGGCTGCGATGATCCGTATATACCTCACAAGATACGCCATATAAGTAGTGCCTCCAAATCTTCAAAGCATGAACTATAGCAACTAACTCCAAATCGTGTACTGGGTAGTTCTTCTCATGGGTCTTCAACTGTCGAGAAGAATATGCAATAACTCTACCCTCCTGCATCAACACACATCCGATCCCAACTCTCGAAGCATCACAATATACAGTGTAAGAACCTGAAGCTTATGGCAACACCAACACTGGAGTCGTGGTCAAAGCTGTCTTGAGCTTCTGAAAGCTCTCCTCACACTCGTCAGACCACACAAATGGTGCACCCTTCTGCGTCAACTTGGTCAAGGGTGAAGCAATAGATGAAAAACCCTGGACGAACCGGCGATAATAACCCGCCAAACCGAGGAAACTCCGAATCTCCGTGGCTGAGGACGGTCTAGGCCAACTCTGTACCGCCTCTATCTTCTTTCGATCAACCTGAATACCGTCACTGGACACCACGTGCCCAAGGAAAGCCACAGAACCAAGCCAGAACTCACACTTGGAGAACTTTGCATAAAGCTTCTCCTCCCTCAATCTCTGTAATACCACTCTCAAATGTTGCACGTGCTCCTCCTGGCTACGCGAGTACACCAGGATGTCATCAATAAAAACAATCACAAATAAATCTAAATACGGCCGAAATACACTGTTCATCAAGTGCATGAATGCGGCGGCCGAAATACACCAATTTACTTGTAATTTCTCATTTTAATAACTTCGAAATCATTTCTTCTACACATTAAACAATAAGTAATGAATTTCACTAAATAGATATTTATGTCTTTAACAAACTTAATATTAAATAATCCCATAAACATCCCAGAACCCGGTGTCACAAGTGCATGAGCAATTACTAAGAGATCGAATAAAGTACAATAACTGTCCGGAATACAAATTGGACAGAAAGTAAATACAATACGCTGAAAGAGACTATACTGGCTGCAGGTTGCCTCGGGAAATACAGCTCACCTAGTCTCCGTATCATCCATGCTGCTACGCCCAATAGGCCACTGGAAATACATGTGCATGTGTAACAAAAATGCACAGCAAGTGTAGCATGAGTACGAAAACAACGTGTAATCAGTAAATATCCCGTCTAATCTCGAAGAATTAGAAATGAGGGGTCGACTTCGACACTTACTAGTGGTCCGATAATGATACACCAATAATATAATAAATTGGGGATTTTTATAAACATGACTGTAGTTCAGTGGAATAAAGCAAGTAAACAATTCTCTCTTTTATAGGAAGTTCCCAAGTTACTTTTCATCATTTATACATTTATTCTCAAGCCGGGAAGAAATAATATCAACTTCAATAAATTTCAAAGCAAGCACTACAAGCATGCGCAAATCATGCCGAGGTCGTACGACCCGATCCAACAATATTTAATTGTGCACTGCCAGAGGGTCGAATGGCGCAAACCATAGATGCATCTATTTAATCTACCGAGGCGTTCGGCCCGCAACACAATATATAAATACATTCAAACAGTCAATCAAGAGTTCATCAAGGAGCAATTATCCAAGAAAAGGCAAATTTCTCTTTAAAAAATCAAGGAGACAATGACTAGTCTTTTAGATATTCAATTACACATTCGATATATTTTAAACACTTTCAAACTGACAACGAGATATCAAATATTGCAAGTAAGTATGCTTTTTGGGTCCTAGATTACCCGGACTTAAGCATAATAGTAGCTACGCATGGACTCTCGTCACCTTGTGCGTACGTAGCCCCTCACAAATAGCAGCACATATTCAATTAATTCACCTATGGGGACAATTCCCTCTTACAAGGTTAGAAAGGAGACTCACCTCGCTCCGAAGCCTATATCCCAATTCAAGAACGCGCTCAAACCTCCAAATTGGAGTTGAACGATCCAAACCTATTCAAATAGGGTAAGAACTAGTCACTACATGCTCAAAAGTTCATATTCTAATTATTAAACCAATTTCCCAACCCTAAATGCAAGGTTCCTAAATTTCATCCCCGGGCCCACGTGCCAGGATTCCGGAAATTTTTGAAAAAAGTTGTTACCCATAACCTAAGGATCAAGAATATATGATTTTTACTCCATTCCCTAACAAATTTCGTGGTTAAATCTTGTTTTTAGCAAACTCTAGGTTTTTCATCAAAAACCCTTAATTTTCCAAAATTTTCACATGTTAATCCACCCATAATCTATGTATTTAACTCATGTTGCGTAGAAATTGCTTACCTGAAAGTGCTAGGTGAGAACCCTATTCCAAAAGCTCCAAAATCGCCCAAGAGATGAAAGGAATGAGCTATATGGTCTAAGTCTCGAAATTAATAGCTGGACACAACCCTCTGATGTCGCATTTGCGACAAGAAGATCGCAAAAGCGAGCTTCGCAAATGCGAAGATTGCATCGCAAATGCGACCCCCGACTGGACTGGCCCATTTCGCAAATGTGGTAAGGGTTTCGCAAATGCGAACCCTTCAGGCCTCACAAAAGCGACCCATTTGTTGCAAATGTGAACCATCCCCTCAGCCGCCCAGGTTCACAAATGCGAACAGCACCTCGCAAATGCGTGTCCGCATTTGCGACCAAAATATCGCAATTGCGATCATACCAGTACCAGCAATCCCATTTCTTAGCAAAATGCTCCGAAGCTACTCCGAAACTCACCCGATCCCCCGGGGCTCCAAACAAACCACCCGCACAAGTCTAAAAACATAATACGGACTTGCTCAAGGCTTCAAATCGCATCAAACAATGCTAGAATCATGAATCACATTCCAAATCAAACTTGATGAACTTTAAAATATCAAACTTCTACTTTCGATGCTTAAACCAATCAAATCACGTCCGACTGACCTCAAATTTTGCACACAAGTCATATTCGACATTACCGACCTACTCTGTCACGACCAAAAATCCACTAAGGGTCGTGATGGCGCCGGAGACCACTGTCAAGCAAGCCAACCAATATACTTAATTAAGTTCTCATTTTAATACTCTTGAAAACTATGATTTTCCTTCAAATTCACCAGTAAAAGATAATCGTTTCAAATCAAATTGAATGTTAAGCAGTTAAATACTTCATAATCATCTCAGAACCCGGTGTCACAAGTGCATGAGCAATATCTAAGAAATTGAATATAGTACAATGACTGTCCGGAACACAAATTGGACAGAAAGTAAATACAATACTGAGAGAGACTATACTAGCTGCGGATCGCCTCGAAAAATGCAGCTCACCTAGCCTCCGTATCATCCATGCTGCTACTCCAGTAGGCCTTTATAAATACATGTACCTGTGCAACAAAATGCACAGCAAGTGTAGCATGACTACGAAAACAATGTGTACTTAGTAAGTATCCCGCCTAATCTCGAAGAAGTAGAGACAAGATGGCAACTTCGACACTTACTAATGGTCAAATAATAATATTATTAATGCGATGAATCACAGATTTATTAAGAACGACAGTAAATTCAAATGAGTCACGAAACAGGTAAAAGTTCCTTTTTATTAAAAGTCTTCGGATTCATAATCCATGAATTAATGATTATCTCAAGTCGGGGAGAGTAGATATCAATATCAATAAACTTCAAAGCAGGCAATACAAGCATGCGCAACTCATGACGAGGTCGTACGGCCCAATCCAACATAAATGTAAAATGTGCACTGCCGAGGGTCGAACGGCGCAAACCATAGATGTGTCTATTACCCTGATCACGAATCATACATGCGACGCGGTCAAATTAAAGTAAACAATCACCCTGTTCGCGAATCATACATGCGATGCAAGTACACATAGAAATACATGCTCGAACAAAAAATTAAGAATTTATCAGGGAACATTTATCCAAATAAAAGCCAATTCTCGTTTGACGATTTAAGAAAATGAAGTTTAATTCTCTTAGAAATTCATTTACCAATTCGATAGGATTTAAGAAATTCAACTGTCAATAAGATTACAGATATCCTAAGTATAGCATGCTTTTGGGTCCTACACTACCCGGACTTACACATATTAGTTGCTACGCACGAACTCTCGTCACCTCGTGCGTACGTAGGGCCCACAAATAGGAGCACATAACCAATTATTTCACCTATGGAGACAATTCCCTCTTACAAGGTTAGAAAGGAGACTCACCTCGCTCCAGAGATCCATAACCGGTATTCCACGCCCTTCCGAAGACTCAAATCGATGCAGAATGCTCCAAAACTAGCCAATAATTATGCAAATCCATTAATATATGCTCAATTACTCATTACAATCCAATTTATAACAATTCCTAACCCCGATCAAAAAGTTGACAAAATTGCCCTTGGGCCCACGTGCCCGGATTCCGAAATTTTTCGGAGATTAAGATTACCCATAGCCTCACGAACTCAAATATATAATTTACTCTCCATTTTGTACCAAAAATCGTGGTCAAAATTCAAAATACCCATTTTCTAGGTTTTCCCTCAACCCCAAGTTTCTACCAATTTTCATGCTCAAATCCGAAACAAAACCATGTATTTAACGTCTAATAAGTGAGAACAACTTAACTCGACATAGATGAAGAAAATCTCCCTTCCAAAAGCTCTAAAATCGTCCAACCCGAAGTGAAAATAGGTGGAAATGAACCAAAACTCGATTTTTAAAGAGAGCTCACTGCTTCCAGCCCTTTCGCACCTACGGTCTCTTGACCGCTTCTACGGTCCCGCAAGTGCGGACCAATTGCCACTTCTGCGGGCCAGGGTTCCCAGCCCACTCCGCTTCTGTGTCCTCTCCTCCGCAGGTGCGTTCCCGCATCTGCGGCAAAACGACCGCATCTGCAGTCCCAGCCTAGCCGTCCATTTCCGCTTCTGCGGCACGAAGGCCGCTTCTGCTCCGCACCTGCGGCCCTGGTCTCGCAGGTGTGGTTACACCAGCAACAACAACTTCAGCACTTTCCGAAATCCCATTTTCGCTCCGTTATCCACCCGGAATCCACCCGAGGCCCCCGGGGCCCCAACCAACTATACCAACATGTCCCAAAACTTGATATGAACTCGCTCGAGGCCTCCAATCACATCAAACAATGTCAAAACCATGAATCGTACAAATCCAAACTTTATGAACTTTGAAATTTCAAACTTCTACATTCGATGCCGAAACCCGTCAAATCATGTCCGATTGACCTCAAATTTTGCACACAAGTCATATTTGACATTACAGACCTGCTCCAACTTTCGGAATTGGAATATGACCCCGATATCAAAAAGTCAAACTCTCGGTCAAACTTCTCAAAAACCTTTATGTTGGCCCAAGAATAGGTGAAGTTTTGAAGATTGACAAAAGAACTCAGACATGGACCACATCCATCTTGTGAAGCATAGTCATGATCAACCTATACATTTGAGATGCACGTGAAGGAGATAAGTCCTACTGATCAAGCAACAATATTTCCTGATCTGATCGAAAAGGTTGCATATTGGATAAGGGGAGAAAAGTCTCCTTATATGAAGAGAACACAATCTAGGATGAAGATAGTATTAGAGTTTGAGATCATCATGAACTCTTCCACGATAGAAGAGCAGCAATTGAATCCCAATCAAACTCTGATTCCTTACCTATTAAATGTCATTGTTGTTCTCTTTTACAGGTAATGCACATACGCAGAAGTTAAACTTAAATTGAGAGCAAAAGAGCGAGGCGATTTTGCAAGCAATTTATGTGTGATTTGAGTGTGCACTCCTGAAGCTACTTGAACGAGATAGAAGAACCAGTTCCAAGTGTCTATCTTTTATTCTAGTTCAATTGTAGTAGGTGGTTTAACATTGTACCTTTCAGCTTTCATAGAAGCAATTGTATTAGGTACCTAGAGAATTCACGTTAGAGTTAACTTGAAGTTGTCGCAGCAGTTGAGGCTTTGTGCCACAACGGGATTAGAGTTAATCCTAAAGAGTTTTTGTAAATGTTGTTTTGGCTCAGTGAAAATCCTACTGAGTAGTTGGTCGTGTTTTTTTCACCTTTTGAGCCAAGTGTTTTCCACGTAAAAATCTCTGTGTTCTTTATTTTCTGTTTTATTATTCCGCAAACAGTAGTAGTTGGAACACCTAGAAGAACCAGGTTCTTCTATAGAGTAGTTAAGCGAAAATTAGGTACCACACAAAACACCCCCCCCCCCCCTCTTGTGTGGTATTGATGCTTAAAACATCATTTGGTATCAGAGCGGGTTATCCTTGAAGAGTTTAACACCTTAGGAAAATATCAAGATGAGTGCACCACCTGGAAACTAGGAAGGGCAATCGACTGCTAGGCCTCCACTCTTTAATGGTCAGTATTATTCTTGGTGCAAGAACAGGATGAGAGACCACATCATAGGAGAGGACTATGAACTCTGGGACATAGTCATTGATGGTCCCCTGGAAACTACAAAGAAGAATGATAAAGGAGTGGACGTGCCAAAGACAAGAGCTGACTACACTGCTGAAGATTTGAAGAAATGGGAGAAGAATGCCAAAGCCAAGAAATGGCTTGTGTTTGGACTGGGTCCAGATGAGTACATCAGGATTCAAAGTTGTACCACTGCCAAAGAGATATGGGACACGTTGCAAGTGGCTCATGAAGGAACTCCTCAAGTAATGAGATCAAGAGGAATACTACTATATTCTCAATATGAGAATTTCACTATGAAGGAAGGAGAAACTATCCAGGAGATGTACACAAGGTTCACAAGAGGTAAATGTGATTCGGAGAATCAGATGATGAACAAGAGGTAAATGTGATTCATCTCAAAGACAAGATTAAATTTCTGTCTAAAGAAAGGTTATCTGAACTATTGTTAGACTTCATCGATGAGTTTGAGATAATCAATAATGAGAAGGAACAACTGTCTAGGGAGTGTTTGTTAAACAACCTCTAGGGTTTGAGAGCAAGGAGTGTCCGAAACATGTGTACAAATTAGACAAGACTCTCTATGGACTCAAGCAGACTCCTAGAGCATGGTATGAACGACTGTCCAAATTTCTGCTTGAACATGGCTACAAAAGAGGTAAATATGACAGTACTCTATTACTGAGGGAAAAAGGTAAGGATCTTCTTGTGGTACAAATATATGTTGATGACATAATTTTTGGGGCAACCACTAACAAACTAAGGATTTTGCCAAATTAATGGGAAGTGAGTTTGAAATGAGTATGATGGGTGAACTTAACTTTTTCTTAGGCTTACAGATCAAACAAAACCCAAATGGAACCATGATCCATCAGCAAAAATATGCAAAAGAGTTGATTAAAAAGTTTAAAATGGATGAATCAAAGGAAATAGACACTCCCATTGCAACAGCTACTAAATTAGACATAGATGAACCTGGTTCATCTGTTGATCAGAAGTTGTATAGGTGTATGATTGGTTCACTTTTGTATCTCATTGCTAGTAGACCTGACATAGTTTTCAGTGTAGGGCTTTGCTCGATTTCAAGCATATCCTAAGGAATCTCACTTGACTGCTGTCAAGAGGATACTGAGATATTTGAAAGGCACTACTGATCTGTGTCTTTGGTACCCTAGAGGTAGTAATTTCAATCTAGTAGGGTATGCTGATGCTGACTATGCAGGTTTCCTTGTGGATAGGAAGAGCATCTCAGGTATGGCTCATTTTCTTGGTTCATGTCTTGTATCATGGGCCACTAAAAAGTAAAATTCAATGGCCTTATCCACTACTGAGGCTGAATATGTTATTGCTGCCTCTTGTTGTGCTCAATTGTTGTGGATCAAATAGCAACTGATAGATTTTGGCATTGAAGTTGGTTGCATTCCTATCTTCTGTGATAACACTAGTGCTATAAGTATGACAAAGAACCCTGTTCATCATAAATGACTAAGCACATAGATGTTAGACATCACTTCTTAAGAGATAACTATGAGAAAGGATTGATCACCATAGAATTATGTGCTACTGATAAACAAATTGCTGACATCTTTACTAAAGCACTAAGTAGAGAAAACTTTGAAAGGAAAAGGTTGGAATTAGGGATGATTAAGATCAGCTAATAGGACCAGCTCGGAATGCACAATGAAAAAAAAAATTTGGCTAGGAAATCTGAACTTGTGTAAGTATCTAGATTAATTTCTACTCAGCTTCATACTGTAATTAGTATACTCCTGTGACATGTGTTAATATGACTCACTGATCTCTTACAAAA
>NW_017670268.1:1403026-1441726 GCF_001879085.1 Nicotiana attenuata | reverse complement strand
CAAGAAATCAACGAGGATGACTAACCCACAAGACAATCCTGGAACTCCTCCACCACCCACTCCCTCAAATTCATCCACACCTCCTCCACCTAGTGCCTCCAAAACCTAGACTGCGAAGGGTGAAAATGCTTGCTCGAAAGACTGTAGCATCTGGGGCTCCGAGGAAGAAATTAGATGAGAAGTTGAAAGAAAGCCAAGCTCAAAACTCCGACTCCAGCTCTGATTCTGAATCATATAAATCAGCTAATGAGGAGGAAAGACATGGGTCTTCTGACTCTAAAAAAACTTAAGAATCCCCTTCTAAGGTACGTTCATCTGTGACTGAAAACCTAGAGACTAGGTTTGTTCTGGTTGGACCCATTAGGGATGTTAAATTGCCTGAGATACGAAGGAGCGGAGGTAAAAAGAATTTTTGAAAAAAGAAAAAGAGAGAGAGGGTGTATGTGGTGAAGAGAGGGAAAATGGGAAAGGAGTAGTGCCTGCTATTTGTGGGGTTGCACAAGAAAGGGCAGAAGAGAGTGGCATGAAGTTAGGGGGAAGTGGTTCTGGGGAAGCTGCTGAGGGGTTGGTTCATCTGAGTACACAGAGAGATGAACCTGTTTCATCTACTGAAGAGACCCTAGCAGACTTGCTGAAAAAGGTTGGGGCAAGCTATGACCCAAAGAAACGATGAATTCCCACAACAAAAGCCCCCAATGTTCCTCAGCCTTCCAAGAAAAGAAAGGCTTCATCCCCAACACCTACTGCCTCTTCATTGCCAAAGGGCAGAGCCACAAGAAGCAGGGTGAAACAGAGTGAAGCTGATCTACAAAGGGCTTTAGCTGAAAGTAAGAAAAATAGAATGAATAAAGGGAAGGGAAAGGTTGCAGAATCCTCAGAGGCTGCTGAGGAAGAGGAGATGCAACTGGTCCATCAAGAAAGGGGTACATCAATGGAGGTTCCGACCCTCAAGCCCAAAAAGGCCAAGACTTCCTCCAAGAAGTCTTCTTCTGTGTCTGAGGCCGTTGAACCTACACTAACCAAGAGGACAAGATCTACAGTGAAAAACAAACAATCAAAAATTTCTGAAGATGAGGACTGGAGTGGAGAAGAAAAAGAAGTTGATTCTGAAAAGGAACAGGATAAGCTTGCCATGTTTGGCAAAAGAAATATTTTAAAGGGTAGACTGCTGAAAGACCTGGTGGAACCAGGAATGATAAGATTGGTGGGTGTTTTAGCTACCCAAGGATGGAACGACATGGTCCTTCAAATGGATGGTAGGCTAGCCAGAAATGAGCTAATTGAGTTTATGGCTAATGCTGTGGTTAAGGATGGCAAGGTTAGTAGCCTGGTGAAAGGAGTTCAAGTGCAGTTTGATGCAAAGAAACTGGGAGAGATCCTGAACATACCCTCTCAAGGGTTTGATGACTATACAAGGCAAAGGTGGTCTTGCCTGAACTCCCTCCCTACTGCTCTTGAAATTACCAGGAGGTTATGTGATTCTGAAGATGTGAATGAAGCCAGGGCTGTGCAAAAAAGTGAAATGAGGCCTGAGCACAAGGTTTTGTCTGAATTTGTCAACAAGTGTTTATTGCCCAGACAGGAGAGAAGGCACATTGCCAATTACATGGATCTACTGCTTATGGAATGCCTGGAAAGTGGAAGGCAAATAAATTGGCCTGCCTTCATCATCAAGCTGCTGGATAGGGTCATCAATGGCTCAAAGGCTCATACTACCCCCTATGGCTTTATTCTGACTACTGTGCTGGATAGGTGCAATGTGCCTTTGAAGGAGTGGGAAATGGCCTCGAGCAAGGATCACTTTGGCATCAATACTCTTCTTGCTTGTGACTATGCAATCAATGCCATCCCAAATGAACCTGGTTCATCCCAGAAGACACCCATCAACAGCAATGTCAGAACTTTGGTTCAGGAATGTGCAGCCAAGGATGCTGAAATAGCTAGGCTCAAGGCTCGTGTGATTGAAGTGGAATCTGAGAGGGATGGTCTCAGAACTGAGCTTGCCAAAGAAAAGGAGAAGAATGATGGAATTCTTCATAACATGTTGAACCTTCTCCAAACCCAAACCCAACCCTCTAGTTCCTCCATGCTTTAGGATTCCTAGCTTTTGTCTCCTGCACTTGTTTAGCACCTTAGTGACCCTGATTAGGGATTTTTCTATCTTTTGTTTTTGCTCATGGTTTGGATGTTTTTCTTTCCTTTTGTGGATTGTTGGTGGCAACATATCTTTGTCAATGATAACTACTGTTTTGCTCTTGTTCATTGTTAATCTGTGCTTGATAGTTAAATATGTTTACTTGATTACTGATGATTACACCATGATTGCACTTGCAGTTGCCCCAGTGGCCATGAGTACTTATTAAAATCTGGGTATCACACTTCGTATGCAACTTTTCGATGATGCCATAAGGGGGAAAAGACATTGTGCTTTACACATTCTGAAATAAGTGATATTTATAACCTAATTAACCTGGTCCTTGATGATAAGTGAATTTTCTAAGTTTAGTACTGATGGTTAAGCTGGGTTCTTACAGGTTCCAAATAAGTAAAAAGCACAGAGTTTGTCATCATCAAAAAGGGGGAATTTGTTGGCCTAAGAACAGGTGATGTTTTGAAGATTGACAAAAGAACTCAGACATGGATGAGGTCCATCTTGTGAAGCACAGTCATGATCAACCTATACATGTAAGATGCACGTGAAGAAATAAGTCCTACTGATCAAGCAGCAATATCTCCTGATCTGATCGAAAAGGTTGCATATTTGATAAGGGGAGAAAAGTCTCCTTATATGAAGAGAACACAATCTAGGATGAAGATAGTGTTAGAGTTTGAGATCATCATGAACTCTTCCACGATAGAAGAGCAGCAACTGAATCCTAATCAAACTCTGATTCCTTACCTATTAAATGTCAGTGTTGTTCTCTTTTACAGGTAATGCACATACGCAGAAGTTAAACTTAAATTGAGAGCAAAAGAGCAAGGCGATTTTGCAAGCAATTTATGTGTGATTTGAGTGTGCACTCCTGAAGCTACTTGAACGAGATAGAAGAACCAGTTCCAAGTGTCTATCTTTTATTCTAGTTCAATTGTAGTAGGTGGTTTAACATTGTACCTTTCAGCTTTCATAGAAGCAATTGTATTAGGTACCTAGAGTATTCAAGTTAGAGGTAACTTGAAGTTGTCGTAGCAGTTGAGGCTTTGTGCCACAACGGGATTAGAGTTAATCCTTAGGTTTACAAAGAGTTATTGTAAATGCTATTTTGGCTCAGTGATTTTAGTGGAAGTTTGGGAAAATCCTACTAAGTAGTAGGTCGTGGTTTTTTCACCTTTTGAGCCAGGTGTTTTCCACGTAAAAATCTCTGTGTTCTTTATTTTCTATATTTATTATTCCGCAAACAGTAGTAGTTGGAACACCTAGAAGAACCAGGTTCTTCTATAGATTAGTTAAGAGAAGATTGGGTACCACACAAATCACACCCCTCTTGTGTGGTATTGACACTTAAAACATCACTTCAAATTTCTATCTTTAGTCAAATGACTTCAAAATGACCTACGGACCTCCGAATTCACTTCCGATCGCGCTCCCAATACCAGAATCCCCATACAGAGTTATTCCCAAACTTGGAATCCCAAACGGACATTGATAACACTGAAATGCACTTCAACCCAAGCTTTTGAGATTCTTCCTGTCACACCTCCTTTTTTACAATACCCCCGGAAGAGGGTATAATAAAGGAGTTTTTCCAATTAAAGGACAATCTAAATGGGATAATTTTATTTAAAGATTCAGAGTCGCCACTTGGGAGATTTATGGTGTCCCAAGTCACCGGTTTAAATCCCAAATCGAAGAAAAGATTGACTCTGTTTTACAGTCCGCGAACCAAAAATCCGGGTAAGGAATTCTGTTAACCCGGGAGAAGGTGTTAGGCATTCCCGAGTTCCCTGGTTCTAGCACGGTCGTTCAACTGTTATAATTGGCCTATTATCTTATTTTAGTACATGTTTTAGCCTATGGTGCAATTTTAAACCTTTAACCGCTTGTATTCATTTTTTAAAGAAAATTGCAACGTCATTTAAAATATGTCTTGAACCACGTCACATAAATGCGTCCGCGGTCCGCTGCACATTTTATATAACATTGTTGAGATTTGGATTTGGGTCACATAAATGTGCACCCGAGTTTAGGAAGGTAAATTATTAAAATAACGCGCCTAAAGCAACTACGCGTTTGCAACTTTGCGAGGGCCATGGAAATTCCACTAGGTGGCATGCCTCGAATTCTAAGAATCAAAATAGGATTGATTAAAAGAGGGCCATGCAATTGTAATTTTGTTTGGCACGGCGCACCTCAACTCCAATTTTAAAAGGAATTCAAAATTAAACTCTGGAGGGCCATAAGCTATTTGTGTTATCAAATATGGCTCACCTCGATTATGCTAATAAAAGAGTTTCTACACTTAATTTTGAGGGCCATAAACTAGGTGATTGTATGGCACACCTCAATTGAGATTTAAAGGGAAAGCATTCAACTACGGATATTAAAATTTAACACTAAATTGCGCTTAACATCCTTTTCTCATGAGCCTGCAAAGAACAGGCAGAAAATTCAGGTCTTGAAATACCAAACTTTTAACTTGCTAATTTATGCACTCAATTATAGTAACTGTTTTACATCCTTTGCCCTCAGCAGAATCTTCATGTCACCAACATGAACACACATTCGTTATTGAAAATAATATTGAACGAAAAATCTGAAACTAGTACACACACAATCGGACAGAAATGTAACTCGAATCAAGAAAGGCGAACAAAATTTCAGGAAGCTCAATCAACGCAACATCACTCGGTTCAAAAATTGACCGCAATCCTAGAAGTTACTACTGATTTTAGCTTATCTTGCTCGAATTAGTCTCATGAATCATTTAAGATAACACAATAAAGAAGATTCGAAATAACAACCATCCAAGCACCAAATTATTCATCCAAAAATAGGAGTAAATCCCAAATCAGAAACCCAATGAAACACGAAGAACGAACCTTTCATATCAAAACATAGTTTGACAGACTCAGCAACAAGGATCCAGAAAAGCAAAATCAAAATCCGGCTCAAAAATTGCAGCGACCAGAGATGCCGACGGGAACAGAATCTCGAACAGGGTCGGCGACTCGATACTTCAACGGCAACCTCGAGCGAGCTCGAACATACAAAACAACGCCAAACTCAAAGGACTTCCATGACTTTGAAACGAAAGTCCGAAAAATAAAATGGAGAGACAAAAATATATTTTTTTGTTTTTGATTGTTCTGGAATTTGAACTCGATTTTCCTTTGGTAATGAACAAAAGAAGCTAAAATTATTTTTCTTATTACTCCTTTCTCTGCTCCTAGCTCTCTACTCCATCTGCGTGTGTGTATTTTCTGACTTGTTAAGGATCTGCGTGTGTGTGCGCAGCTGGTTTCACGGTGAGCAGGGGTGTGGTGGTTTTCGGCGAATTGAAGATGTAGACCGGGTCAGCTCGAAATTAAGGGGGTCTAGTTGTTGATGGAGTGTAGAAGCAGATGGTTTTTTGTTTTTTTATGGGGTGGGGTGGTTCGAAGATTATGATCTTCAGGGGGTGGGTTTTTTTTTTTTTTTTTTTTTGCGCAGCTTTTTTGCACAGTCCCCTTCTGATTTTCGGCGTATCTCCTTGTGTCTACGTTTATTTTTTTTATTTTTTTTTAGCAATCCACTAGGCAGGGCCTAGGGCTAGTTTTTATTTATAAAACAAATTAAAGTACAAGAAAGTGCTAAATAATGTAACGACTTGTCCTTGCATATTACATGTAACCTATTATCAAGATTGAGTAATATACTCAAACTTGATATCACAAAATCCATGCTAATAATACTAAGATAAACACTAGCCCATGATGTAAGATACTCCAAAATTCTAATATTAATTGTAGCAGCCCAATCCAAATAAAATGGCCCAATAATGACCCATTTCCTAACATTCCTGGCGTTCGTATCCTTTTTGCACGTATAGCCACTGTCCCTTTCAATTTCCGATTTCTTCATTTGCACATTTGGCCACATTAGTTGCAACCTTGATATTGCACACGTGGTGTCCTGTTTGAATTCATTTATATCCCACAGTATTACATTTATTCCACCTGTTGCTCTCCATATATCTGTTCTCTCTCCTCTGTCTCTATCCTGACTGAAAATGTTTGCCCAGTTCCCTTGAAAACTCTCTCTTGCTCTCATCTTGCCTTGTCTTCCCATCTTCCTCGATTGAATCATCCCATTGTAGCACCTTGTTTCCTGTTGATCTGCTATGTGTTTGTGACTAAGATTACCAGCTGCATGCACTTGTTGAGATATCTTTGTGCTTGAATGTGCTCCATTCTGTCTGATGAGTTTTGGATGATGTTCGCCTAATTGCCAAGCTCTTTGCGCGATGCCACTGCTGTAAGGACTGCCCTGCCTTAGTTCATTTGGATTGCATGTGAAGGTTCCAGTCAATTCCATGAAGATTGTTCTGCAGACAACTATCTCCATCACCTCCCCTTGTTGTTTATTGCATAAAGTATTTGGTTTGTTGTAAGCCTGACTCCCTGTATGTAATGACTTGTATTCCCCCTTGTGATTTGTTAATTTCTCCCACAGTTGCATCATCCAGGTAAATTCCTTCAATGTGTGAATTTTACTGTCTGCAATCTGTGTGTCTGCGAGATGCCCTTGTTTTCCTTGCTTGATTTTTGTATCTGTTGTTGTTTTCCTAGCTATTTGTTTGTGGTATCCTGATCTCCCCTGTGATAGTTTGAAGTTCCTAGTAGGTATTAGATTTATAGTAGATGAGTCTACTACCCTTGTCAATCTTCTCTCAAATTCCCACTTGGGACTGACTTCCTCTAACTTTGATACACAACAAGTGGCCTTCCCAATTATTATACTAAACTCTAAATTCAAATTCTCCCCGATGGACTGAGCACTAAGTACTAATACCACCACCTGGGGATTCTTCAAATTATAGAGTATAGATAACATGGTTAGACCCCTTGAATCATTCTGCCCAATTCTCTTAGATGTTCTGAGCAGCATTTTTTTTTCTTCCTACTGCAATTACTGCATTTTTATCTTCTCCATAGATTTCCATCCACAGTTGCATCTTCCAGTTGATTTTCCTTTTATCAGGAGGAAATTCCACTGTCAGCATATTGTGTGACCATGAGCCTCTCAGATTATGAATCATAACCATTCCATATTTCCCATTTTTCATGTTTGTGGACATGTATTTCCATTTTTCAACTGCGCACCATGATTTCCAAGCCAATGTACTGGTGCCTATATGTAATATCCCTCCAATGAAATGAGTGTTGAGCACTAATACCACCAATTGGAGTTCAATTGACATATAACCACCTGTACAACCAATATACCTGCAAAACAAAAAAAACCTGTTAGTAAAATAACTCACCATATTCTCCTCCTGCAGGATTTGAATATGGTGATCAGCTGTTGAGCTTTTAACTAACTCCTTTCCCCTTGAACTTCCTTCTCCCTCCTCCTCTATCTCCTTGAAGCAGCTACTCGAATATATGGACATTGTAGCTTGTCAGAGTTAACTATTCTTCTTCCTTGACTATCTAGTTCCTCAAAACCTTGACATTCCAATTCTCCCACATCCAATGCATAATTTGCAATGTAATCAGCTAGTTTATTACCTTCTCTGAAAGTGTGAGATACTTTGACATTTGCTCCTCTCATCAAGTCTCTAATCTCTTCAACCAATGTACCTAGTATCCATGGTGGTTTCCATTCTCCAATTATGACATTCTTCATGAGCATAGAATCTGTGTGTATATCAATTAACACATATCCATGCTGTATACAGTACTTCAAAGCTTCATAAATAGCCTTTGCTTCTGCAATAGTGTTTGTTCCTTCAGAAATCTCTTTACCATATGCATACAGAACATCACCCTGCTCATCTCTTACCACAAATCCAATTGAACTCCTACTTGGATTACCCCTTGCAGCTCCATCTGTATTTACTTTAATCCATCCTTGTTCAGGGAATTCCCACATCACCTTAGTGAATTTGAGGTTAGGGGTATATTTCTCCATCATCTTAATCATGTCTGGCCACCTATTAGGTACATGTTGAATTCCTGGCTTCCTTATCCTAATGAGTGACTGCAGTGTAGTGGATATCTGATATACAACTCTATTGATGGTGACTACTTCCCCATACTTATAACTATTTCTCCTTTTCCATAATCCCCAGACTATAATAGATGGTAATGCCTGCATAATTGGTTTCAATCTTGGAATAACATCTGCAGTCCAGCATTTGACAATTGCTTGATGCAATGTGAGTCCTTCTGCAGCAATACCTGCATGACCAAGGAAATATCTCCATACTTTGTTTGCTGCATATGAAGAGAAGAACAGATGCTGAGTATTTTCCTCACTTGGTTCTGCACAACACCAACATTTAGATGCCATTAAATATCCCAAACTTCTGAAAAAGTCATCCAATGGCAACTTATATCTCCACACCTTCCACATAAAAAAAGCAATTTTAAATGGCAACCCCTTTACCTATATCATCTTGTATGCTGTCATAGGCTCAGCTCTTCTTCTTAAATAGTCCCAAGCTGTTTTTACAGTGAAATAGCCTTTAGGTTGTAACATCCAATTAGATACATCAAGTACTCCATGTACTGTAGGTGGCTTAATATTTTGAAGTATGTGTTCTGCATATTCCTCTGGTAAAACCTCATACAATCTTTCAGCATTCCATACATCTCCTTCTACCACATCCCAAACATTGTGTACAGATTCATCAATACCAAACTCCTGAGGAACCAAGAAGTATAGTGCCCCTAAACCTGTCCAGTTATCATACCAAAACAAAGAGGAACCCATTCTTGGTTGCCATATAATCTGATGTTCTATCAAATCTCTACACTCTAACATTTTTTTCCAAACATGAGATCCTTCTCTCCATGGTACTATCACTGAATTTAGCTTTTTACAATACTTCTGACTCATAAAGGAACTCCAAAGGCTGGGCTTGGTTCTATAATTCTACCATAGCTTGCAAAAGAGGGCTGTTGCTACATCATGAAGGGACCTAAACCCAATCCCCCCTTCTTCCTGTGGCATACATAAGGTATTCCAAGATGCCCAATGTCTGTTGCTGCCTGTAACTAAACTACTCCAAAAAAAATTGGGCAAATATCTTATGTAGTCGATTGATCACATAAGCTGGGGGAGTTGGACAGCTGATAATAAAGTGAATTGGTCATGCTCTGCAGTACATGAGCAATGAGTACTGCTCTACCCCCTACTGGACAACATTTTACCTTTCCATGATTGTAGTCTATCCAACACCTTGGTGATCATAGGCTGGTAGTATTCCATCTTCCTCCTTGAGTAGAATATAGGACACCCCAAATATATAATTGGAAACTCTTGTCTCTTTATTCATGTAACCTGCTCCACTTTATCTGCTACTTCTGCATCTGTTAAATGGTGTAAATATACAGCTAACTTTGCCTTGTTTACCAACTGCCCTGAAGTTGATTCATATGCATCAAGAACCTCCATGATGAACCTAAGNATTCCCATGCTCTCCAGGTGGCTCCTGATTGTTAGACTTCGAAATGTATTCCCATGCTCTCCAGGCGGGCTCCTGACTGCTAAACTTGAAATGTATTCCCATGCTTTCCAGGCGGGCTCCTGACTGCTAAACTTGAAATGTATTCCCATGCTCTCCAGGCGGGCTCCTGATTGCTAAACTTGAAATTTATTCCCATGCTCTCCAGGCGGGCTCCCGACTGCTAAACTTGAAATGTATTCTCATGCTCTCCAGGTGGGCTCCTAACTGCTAAACTTGAAATGTATTCCCATGCTCTCCAGGCGGGCTGATTGCTAAACTTGAAATGTATTCCCATGCTCTCCAGGCGGGCTCCTGACTGCTAAACTTGAAATGTATTCCCATGCTCTCCAGGCGGGCTCCTGATTACTAAACTTGAATGTATTCCCATGCTCCCCAGGCGGGCTCCTGATTGCTAAACTTGAAATGTATTCCCATGCTCTCCAGGCGGGCTCCTGACTGCTAAACTTGAAATGTATTCCCATGCTCTCCAGGCGGGATCCGGATTGCTGAACTCGAAATGTATTCTCATGCTCTCCAAGCGGGCTCCTGATTGCTAGACTCGAAATGTATTCCCATGCTCTCCAGGCGGGCTCCTGATTACTGAACTTGAAATGCTTCTCCCTGTCCTCCAAGTGAGTACCTGATTTCAACAACAATAGACAAAGCAAAGAAAATTTTCTGCCCCAGTTTGGTAGCTGGGCACATTAGTGAGTGTTAAACTGAATTCTTCTACCAACTATCACTAAGAATTTGAAAGCTAGGTCCTATTATCCAGGGAGGTCCTGACAAATCTTAATGAAACGACAATTATAAATCTAAGTTATATCTTCTAAAGGTGTGACTTTCGCTAAATCTTGTTATCTAAGAGGGTCTTAAACTACTCCCTATTATCCATGAGGGTCCTGAAAATCAAAATCAATTCTTATCTTAAAAGTGACAATTTTAATGCTAAATTATATTACCCTACAACAGAACTTATGCTAAACTTTGTTATCTAATGGAAATCTTAAAGCTAGGTCCTATTATTCAGGAGGGTCCTGAAAACTCCTAATTGAATCCTATCTCCAACATGCAAACTTTAAAACCATCTTATATTCCTTGGGGTACATTTATGCTAGATTTTACTACTCATGACTGTTTTGAATTTTAAACTAGGTCCCATTTTCTAAGAGGGTCTTGACAACTCCTAATTGAATCCTATCTTAAATATAAAAACTTTAAAGCCAACTTACATTCCTTTACGCTAAGCTATGCTATGCATGATTGTTTTGAAATTTAACTAAGCCACATTTTCCAGGAGGGTCCTGAGAGTTTACGGTCATACCAGTTTGGTGCCTGCCTTTCCATACGGAGGGTTTCTCCGAAACAAAAAAAAATTTCTGCCCCTATTTCAATCAAAGAAAAATCTTGTCAGTTTAAAAATATGGTGGTTGGTTTGTGGCCCGACATTGAGGGCGATTTCTCCTTCACTTCTCATGATAACTGATTTCCACTCGAAAACCTTGCTTGTTCATTGACTCACCACTTTCTCTGTCACCCTTATCACAGAAAATACCTCCTCTCCGTGCAAAACCCAATACCCTCTATTTGTTGCATTGCTTATGAACCAACATCTACCAAACCTTTGTGTTTCACATGATCCCCAAAGCATATTGATTGTTACCAACTTCAGTGCGCACGTTGCTCTTTCCTAATTTAAACCACTGGCTTTGGCCTTGAGTTCTATTGCTCCATCGCTTGCCACGATAACTTTTGATTTCTGCTTGGAATATCTTGTTTGTCACTGGTCTACCACTTCCTTTATCACCCTAAACACAAAATATACCTCTTCTCCGTTCAAACCCAATACCTTATATCTGTTGCATTGCTCCTGAACTTGACATTTACCAACCTTTGTATCTCACATGAACCCCAAAGCACGACACTTGTCACCCCCTCATTGTGTATGTTGTTCTTTCTTGACTTAAACCCCTGGTCCTGTCCTTGAGGTCTAGGGCTCCCTCATTTGCCATGATAACTTTGATTTCTGCTTGGAAGACCTTGCTTGTCACTGGTTAACCTAATTTTGTCAATCTTGCCATAGAAAATGCCTTTGATCCATTCACCTAACACCCTCCATCTGTTGCATTGTTCATGAATTGATATGTACCAAGCCTTTGTATTTCATAAGGATCCCAAAGCATGTTGATTGTTACCAACTCAGTGTGCTTGCTGTTCTTTCCTGAGTTATGACGCTTTGATGTGTTAACTAGATCCCGTTTTGTGCAATTGGAAAGTTGGTGGCAAATTTTGAAGTCACTTCTCACTTGTTTTGACCAAACAGACTTAGGAGGAGGAAATAAACAAGACAAAAGGGACAGTGTAGAGGACAATGGAAAGAGATGATTCCTAACAAGAAAACTACAAAGTAGAAACCTATCGGATGTGGATACCAACTCTAATGACCATGACATGCACCTGTAGCCTATTCTGTCAAGCAAACCTGATGTTCAACTCTTGTTATACCCCCCAAACCGTGAAACTGGGCTTCGATGCTCCGTCGTTAGTCATCTTTCACAATCTTCATCTGGTGATTTCCCATCTGATTCTCAATCCTTATTCGACTTGTAGTGCCCGAAGGGTTTTCACCATCAAGCCTCTCTCATTTTGGTCTTTCTCTCAACTCACCGTCGCCTTATGGTGCTCGTGAAGGTTTTCACCAATAAGACTCTCTCATTTTTTATTTCTCTCAGCTTTCATCGCCTTGCAGTACCCGTGAGGGCTTTCATCAATAAGACTCTCTCATTTTTCATTTTCCTTGTTTGGACCATAGTGTTGCCCCTGATATGAATCACCTCTACTTGCTTGACTTAGCATTCTTCGAAGACTGATCGGAAGGTCTTTCTTTGGACCGTAATGTGGGCTTTTGGATGGGGTTAGAAAGAAAGGGTAACAAAAGGCTCAAAACAATTCAAATGAGTTCAAAATTACAACTTTCGGAATCAGATTTCTTACAACAACCACAACTTCTGCGCCAGTTTCTTGCTTGGGGACTTTTGAATTTTTATTTGATGGGACCGAACCGTGAGGCTGCCTACATATCCTTAAAAGGAATCAGGTCGAACGTAGTTCATGTCATAGAAATTACTTTGTTATTGTGATTCTTCTTTTCTTTTCTTCCTCTTTCTCTTCTTTTCTTTTCTTTCTTCCTTTTTCTCTTTTTGTTGTTTTGTTGTTTTGTTGTTTTTTCTTTTTCTTTTTCTTTTTCTTTTTCTTCTTCTTCTTCTTTTTCTTCTTCTTCTTCTTCTTCTTTTTTTCTTCTTTCTTCTTCCTTTTCTTCTCTCTCTTTTCATTCTTTTCTTTTCTCTTTTTCCCTTACTTATCTTTCACGCTTATGTTTCTGATCTTTGCTACTAATTCCGAAAAAGGGGTATGAAAGAAAACAAATAAGGCTCAAAGGGGTAACGAAGGATAAAGTGTTTAGATAGCAGAACAAAATGCCTTCGTCATTCCAATCTCCAAAACATGCCAAGTACAATAACACAATTAAACAAACCGAGGAACACATTATAACATCTTTCGATTGTACCAGACTTGATAACCATATCCACACGTTCGCCTTCTATATCTGTCAACTACAAAGCACCAGTGGGCAACACCCTCACTCTCATTACCACGAACGGACCCTGCCAATTTGAGCAAACCTGCCTTTAGCTTCAATCTGATGCGGCATGATGCATTAATATAGGGTTTCTTTATGTTCTATCTGCCCCAAATTCACACAATTCGGGCTTGAAGTGATCTCAAAATGCCCTTACTTATTTCCCTCAAACGTCCCTATCATCTTCAAAAATTATTTCATTGCTTCCTGACTTCAAAAATCTTATGCGTGTATGTCATGTCACTAGAACCAGCATGAAAAGAACTATAAAAGGAGAAGAAAACCAAACAAAAATGACTAGAAATAGCAGAAAACGGAGAATTGCATTAAACAGACGGTGAAAAGGGTTTGAACAACAAAACAAGCAAAATAAACTGGGTACCATCCTAGAACAAACCTAGATAACACTAAGTGAGATACTACGACTAAAGGAACTAGAAAAAATAAAGGGATCGAAGGGTTTGAGTCACAAGACAATATCCAGATTACAACCCTGAAATAACCCGGACAACAGAAATGACAACAAACTAAACCACCAAAACTCCTCCCTGGCTAACCAAGAAAAGAGCGTCTTTCCAATCCTCAAACTCAACATCTTAGCCACTGACTTCTGCATCAACAATACTAGGAACTTTACAAGTCTTCATCACATTGTTCTTAACAAATTGCTTTTGGGTTCCTTTCGCCGGCTCGTTCTTAAGATCAACCTCTAATAGCGCTGAAAGCTTTGCAGCACGTGGACCTCCGAGGATCACAGAAGAATTTTCATATTCCTTTTCAAAACAAATCATACCCACCACATGCGTCTCATCACGAACAGGCGATGAACTTTGGCTAGTGTCTGCTGCATCTGGATTTTGCACGACAATGTCACCTACATCAATAAGCTTCTGAATTGCATTTTTCAGGTGCCAACACTTTTCTGTACTGTGACCCGGTGCATCGGAGCAATATGCACACCTTTGAGAAAAATCAAACTTCTTTGGCAGAGGGTTTGGTATTTTTATCTGAATCGGCTTCAACATGTCCCATTTCCTTAGCCTTTGGAATAGACTGGCATATGGCTCTCCCAATGGAGTGAAGGTTTTCTTATTCTGCAACCTCTCGTTCTTAAAGGCTTGATTGGGCTGGAAACCGGATCCAAGAGGGTTTCGGTAAGCTCGTGGAGGCGGGTGAGACATTTGTGGACGTGGTGCGGGCCATCGCGGGCCTTGTGGATGTGGAACATATGGTGCACAGGGAGATCCATGGGGCCGATGTCGCGGCTGAAAGTTTTTAGCAAGAACGGCCACTGGTCCCTGTCGCCGGTAGAGGGAGTGACCTAGTGGTTGGACATATGACCGGTCATTGTTCAGAGGATAATGCTGAGGTGGATTATGTGGAGCTCGGGGATAGGTTTGGGGTTGGAGTTGAGGTTGAAAACGTTTGGCAAGAACGACCACTGGACCCTGTCGTCGGCGAGGCTCAGCAGCATCTTTTCGATCAATGGGAGGACTATCCCAAGGAACTTGTTCATTCCATCTGAGCCAAAGTCCCTAAAATTTTCCTTGGGTTTCTTTTCCATCTGAGATAGGGAGGAACAGTTTGGGACAATGTCTTTATTGTACTGAAAATGTCACACAAAATCTTGAGCTATGTCACCCAATGTAGGCCACTTACCGACATCTTGACGATTATGCCATTCCAAAGCTGCCCCAGTCAAGCTCTTACTGAAATATGCCATCAACAAGTCATCTTTCTCTCCAACACTTCTCATTTCACTGCAATAGACCCTCAGGTGGGCTACCGGATCTCCACACCCATCATACAAGTTAAATTTTAGCACTTTTAACCCCGTGGGCAGGCAAACGTCAGGGGACGCAGACAGTTCTTTGTAAGCCATGCTACCCTGGTCTCCTATTCCTTGCTTGCTCTTCAAGGACTGTTCTATGCCTTTCAGCCTCCTGGATATCCCATCTCGCCCTTCTCTTCCTGTGAACTTTTCATTTTCAATATGAGGCTCATCCCGCGGGCCCTGCTTGTTAGGAACCTTGTGGGCAACCTCTGAGGGGTAATATTGGGCATCATGAGTTTTGAGTAGGTGTCCATTGTCGGGTATAGTGGATATGACAGGAGGGCAATTTTGGGGAGAGGTAATTGGAGGAAGAGTGATGGAGCTACTAGGGTGGTTGGGAAAGCTGTGATAAGCGGGTGTATCTGGGGAGTATGGAGGATCATCTGGCACCATGACCGGAGTTTAGATAAGGCTAGCATCTAGGAAGCTAAGTGGTGGCGGGGGTGGTGCCTTCCCATTCATCCAGGCCTGATACATGTCCATCACGTGTTGTCTTAACATCCTTGTCTCATCAGCCAAACCAGTGTTCTGTTCCACCAACTGCTTTCGGGGACCCGTATCAACCAACCCAGTTCTGTTGTTGTCTGCCATTGCCTTTTGCCGTTGTGTTAGAAGAGTTACCACTTTAAAAACCACAAACCAACCATCCTTCTGCTATGAATATAACAAAATGAAGCCATCACGTTAGCGTTAGGGCATTTATTGAGTAATAACATCACATTGCGTGCAATGCACCTATCAACAATTAACGTTTCTTAGAATGACTTCGAGGGTCATAAAGTCACTTGGCATCATCCCAATTTGTTCATTTCAATCCTCCCCTTTCTTTGCTTTTCTAGCATTTGCTTGCTCATTTTTCCTTTCCTCTCATTTCTCACATCCCATGATTTCACCTCTTTTTTCTTCTCTTTTTTTTTTTGATTTTTTCCTTTTTCTTTTAATAAATAAAAAAATGATTCGATCGAACCCTATGTAGGTTGCCTACGTATCATGACCCCGCATGAACCAGATCTTTGCGTAGTTCTAGAAGAACGGAATAAAGTCAACAAACTGACATTTTCCCTTTTCTTTTTACCTTAATGACTACTCTGATGAGAAAAGAGAAATAAAAAGAAGCAAATCTTTTATTTTTTTTTGAATTTTCTAGACTTAATATTCTATAACCTATTCTAAACTCGAGCTTAACGGGCATTTTTTTTTTCTTTTTTTTTCTTTTGAAACAAATACTCTATTAAGGAAAAATCCTAGAGGAGAAAAAAAAATTTGAGTTTTTTTTTAGGAAGGAAATCATGTTGTTTTCTTTTTCTTCTATGTACAATGTCCTAAAGTTCTAATGAAAGTAAAAGGATTTATTTTTTCATTTTTCATTAGTTTTCCAAAGAAGAACCTCAAGAGAAAATCATTTTTTTTTTGGATTTTTGAAATTAATACCTTAAAGAAAACTCTTTAAAGAGGTACTAAAAGAAAATTCACTTTTTTTTTTAATTTTATGTCCTAATATATTAAAGGAAATATAAAAGCAAAATTTTCTACTTGGAGTTCTAGATATTAACTTCCTAAGGAGAAACACCTCAAAAGATTTTTTTCTTTTAAATTCTAGAATTGGTATTCTAAAGAAAACTTCCCAAGGAAATAAAAAACAAGAAATCTCTCTTTTTTTTGGATTTTTGACTTATAACACACTTTTACAAATGCAAAATAACAAATACAATGACAAACTCTAACATCATCTAACAGACTCGGTATTATTGTACAAAACTAAAAGGTGAAAGATGACATAAACAGAAAAACAGACTCTAAAAAATAATAAATCTCCTTTTAATCCACTCCTGAATAAGCGATCTTGACTAGATGGTCCTGGGGCTCTGTTATGCTCAAACTTCGGTAGATAGATCCACACCTATATGAGAAAACTTAAACCAACACTATGTGAGACAATAACATTCCCTACTAGACACATGCAAGACATGGTTGAGGCTATTTTGCAAAATAACTTATTTAGCCAAAAGGTGGCTAGAAGTGCAAAATTTGGCTAAGACCCCGCAAAGCCAAGAACCTAAGATTTACTAGGAAGACTGGACCCTATGTGGGTTGCCTACGTATCACGTCCCGAAAGACGAGAATCAGGTATGTGTAGTTCGGGCAGATTGGATACGGTCGAGAATTTAAAAAAAATAACTAATTTAGAGAAAATATGTTTTTTTTTTGTCTTTTTCTTGAAAAAGATGAAACATGCAAAATCTTTTTGGAATTTTCTTTTTCCTCTTTTTTTGATTTTTTTTTTGGGAAAATGATGGGAAAGTGCAAAATCTTTTTGAATTTTTCATTTTCTTTTTTTTCTTTTCTTTTTCAAAAATGTGACAGAAAGCATAATCGGGTCCTACTTGCTTTATTTTTCACACTTCACCCTCTCTTTTCATCTTTTTTTTTCTTCTTTTTTTTTCATTTTTTTTCATTTCTCCTAAACTATCATTGGTCCGCCAAATGACCCTTTTACCCTTGAGTAAATGCAACGTGTAGCACATAGGATGCATCAAGATGGTATGTTATTTTGGGTACACCTGTCCTAGACGGACCCAACCCCTGTGTTGAGTCCCCTAAGTCAAATGCACATGATGCAGATAAGCGTTCCTACTAGGGATCCGGCATGAGGCTGAGTTATTCTAGGTTTAAAACCTGAGTTTATTTGTTCTAGACCTGGCTTACCCGAGCGGACAACTCGAGCCGAGGGGGGGCTACGTACCAGTAACCAAAAGATCCTCCGGCTTTGCAACTTGTCCGAACCTCGTTCTAATTGGGATATGACACTAACAGAAAGAAGTCACGACCAGCGTGCACTCCTCAAGAGGGAGAAGAGAAGGGTTTCGTAGCAGTTTATATATACAGTTCAGATAATATCAAAGCGGTAAAAAGCAATATTTTGCACATTAGGCCCAAACATGTAATAAAATCAGATAACAGATAAAGCCAAAATATAACAATTCATCTAAGCTCGAGTTCTGAACCCTGAACCAGAGATTCTGGGTTCTTTTCCCCAGGAGAGTCGCCAGAGCTGTCACACCTCCTTTTTTACTATACCCCCGGAAGAGGGTATAATAAAGGAGTTTTTCTAATTAAAGGACAATCAAAACGGGATTATTTTATTTAAAGATTCAGAGTCGCCACTTGGGAGATTTATGATGTCCCAAGTCACCGGTTTAAATCCCAAATCGAGGAAAAGATTGATTCTGTTTTACAGTCCGCAAACCAGAAATTCGGGTAAGGAATTCTGTTAACCCGGGAGAAGGTGTTAGGCATTCCCGAGTTCCGTGGTTCTAGCACGGTCGCTCAACTGTTATAATTGGCCTATTATCTGATTATAGTACATGTTTTAGCCTATGGTGCAATTTTAAACCTTTAACCGCTTTTATTCATTTTTTAAAGAAAATCACAACGTCATTTAAAATATGTCTTGAACCACGTCACATAAATGCGTCCGCGGTCCGCAACACAATTTATATAACATTGTTGAGATTTGGATTTGGGTCACATAAATGTGCACCCGAGTTTACGAAGGTAAATTATTAAAATAACGCGCCTAAAGCAACTACGCATTTGCAACTTTGCGAGGGCCATGGAAATTCCACTAGGTGGCACGCAGGATTGATTAAAAGAGGGCCATACAATTGTCATTTTTGTTTGGCACGGTGCACCTCAACTCCAATTTTAAAAGGAAATCAAAATTAAACTCTGGAGGGCCATAAGCTATTTGTGTTATCAAATATGGCTCACCTCGATTATTCTAATAAAAGAGTTTCTATACTTAATTTTGAGGGCCATAGACTAGGTGATTGTATGGCACACCTCAGTTGAGATTTAAAGGGAAAGCATTCAACTACGGATATTAAAATTTAACACTAAATTGCGATTAACATCCTTTTCTCATGAGCCTGCAAAGAACAGGCAGAAAATTCAGGTCTTGAAATACCAAACTTTTAACTTGCTAATATATGCACTAAATTATAATAACTGTTTTACATCCATTACCCTCAGCAGAATCTTCATGTCACCAACATGAACACACATTCGTTATTGAAAATAATATTGAACGAAAAATCTGAAACTAGTACACGCACAATCGGACAGAAATGTAACTCGAATCAAGAAAGGCGAACAAAATTTCAGGAAGCACAATCAACGCAACATCACTTGGTTCAAAAATTGACCGCAATCCTAGAAGTTACTACTGATTTTAGCTTATCTTGCTCAAATTAGTCTCATGAATCAGTTAAGATAACACAATAAAGAAGATTCAAAATAACAACCATCCAAGCACCAAATTATTCATCCAAAAATAGGAGTAAATCCCAAATCAGAAACCCAATGAAACACGAAGAACGGACCTTTCATATCAAAACATAGTTTGACAGACTCAGCAACAAGGATCCAGAAAAGCAAAATCAAAATCCGGCTCAAAAATTGCAGCGACCAGAGATGCCGACGAGAACGGAATCTCGAACAGGGCCGGCGACTCGATACTTCAACGGCAACCTCGAGCGAGCTCGAACATAAAAACAACGCCAAACTCAAAGGACTTCCATGAATTTGAAACGAAAGTCCGAAAATTAAAATGGAGAGACAGAAATATATTTTTTTGTTGTTGATTGTTCTGGAATTTAAACTCGATTTTCCTTTGGTAATGAACGAAAGAAGCTAAAATTATTTTTCTTATTACTCCTTTCTCTGCTCCTTGCTCTTTACTCCATCTACGTGTGTGTATTTTCTGACTTGTTAAGGATCTGCGTGTGTGTGCGCAGCTGGTTTCACGGTGAGCAGGGGTGTGGTGGTTTTCGGCGAGTTGAAGAAGAAGACCGGGTCAGCTCGAAATTAAGGGGGTCTGGTTGTTGATGGAGTGTAGAAGCAGATGATTTTTTGTTTTTTTGTGGGGTGGGGTGGTTCGAAGATGATGATCTTCAGGGGGGTGGGTTTCTTTTTTTCGCGCAGCTTTTTTGCACAGTCCCCTTCTGATTTTCGGCTATCTCCTTGTGTCTAGGTTTATAGCTGTAGGTTTTAGGTGTATTTTTTGTGTATTTGTCAATTAGTCCCTAGGTCTTTTGTGTTAAGTCCTTAGGATTTTTAAGAAAGGTTTTTCTAGGTTAAATGAATATGGGTTTGGTCTTATGGGCTTGGTAATTATGGGCTTGGTCCAAAAATTAGGCCTAAAAATGGGTTGCTCAAGCCCAAGTTTTATTCTTTCTCCGCGAACGAGCCGAAAAAATACGATCTTATTTATTAATTAATCCTACTTAAGTAAAATATTAAAATAAGACTGGCCGTTAAAGCAAAACTATTTTTGGTATTTTTCAAGATTTAAAATAACTACAAAACATTAATGAACCTATTTTTTTTTTGTAATTTTCATTTTCTTGTAATAAAATAAAAGTAAAAGAGTAAAAATTAGTTGAAATAGCTATATAGGCCTAAATTAAATATTTACGTGCTAAAATATGAGAAATCTTGGGGAGAGTCAAAAATCACATGTCTACACTTCCAAAATGCTAACTTCCACAATTGGTGCCGAAATGTTCCTGGGTCTTCCAAAACCCAGTCCGGACATACGCCCAAGTCCAAAATCATCATACGAACCTGTTGGAACCTTCGAATCCTGATTCCGAGGTCATTTACTCAAAAATCCGATCTTAGTCTATTCTTTCAACTTAAAGCTTCCGGAATGAGAATTCTCTCTCCAAATCAACTCTGAACTTCCTGGAATTCAATTTCGGCCGTGCACACAAGTCATAATACCTGAAATGAATCTGCTCAAGGCCTCACACTGCTGAACAACACGCTAGAGCTCAAAACGACCGGTCGGATCGTTACATTCTCTCCCACTTAAACATACGTTTGCCCTCCAACGTGCTAAGAACTGCATTGGAGTTGTCCGAAATCACTGTTTAACACCTCGACCACCTACTTGTGCTAACGCAACTCCGTCGAGCACATTAGCTCGAGCAAATCTAAATATATTCTCTTTCATTCAAGCAAATAAGCTTAGAACCCAATTCCAACGTCCGGAATTCTCTGCCAGGACTGTTTCCAACACACGATCACCATATCAATCACTACACGTTGTGCCCAAACACGACTGCATACCTTTGCTGAATTCACACCTTGCACCACTTACTCACAGGACCACAATAACATTCCCTGATCAATTTAGTCAAAATTCCACGAATCTGATGCTCTGAATGCACCTGATGATATATATAAGTCTTGCTCCAACTCTTACAATACCGCCATGATGGGAGAGATGTGTAGGAATTCATAACCAACTGCCGAATCAACAATTCATTGGGTCTATACTCCTGTCAAGAACCATCACCTCTTTATGAACCAAATAATGGTCTTTGCTACTTAATATACTTCGTATATTCAGATTGCACTGATCCTAAGTCCAATGATCTCGTCTCACCCAGTACGAACTGCTCAGACAATAAGCCAACCCGGGCATGATCAAAAGTGTCATATGATGCCAAAATGTGCCAATAGGCTATCAATTCGAACGCGATACAAAAGGAAAACGAACTCTGAAAAGGAAATCCAATTACCCCGCTTGCGAATCATACATACGACGCGGTCAACATAATTAAACAGACACCCTGCTCGCGAATCATACATGCGACGCGGGCACACAGCTAATATAAGTTTTTCTCAGGAAAAGAGGAAACAAAACACATAAAAACATATACGGGGAACTGTACTCAACATCACACTGTTGCGCTGTGCCACCCGATCCACACATAAAATTCACATAGGGAGGTACACACCGAGCTAGATTGTTCATTACAACAAGATACCGAATATCGGTCACAAGCACGCTAAGTGCATAATACCATCCCTGGTGAGACACATAGCGCTATAAGCTACAAAACCCAAGCACAACTGAGGTGCGATATACGATCTGAATCTCAAGAGCCATTTTGCTCATATAACCTTATCTCTACGCGGAACCTCAACACATAAGCAATTCACCAAGCTGTCTCACAACTCTCACGGCGCAATATATCATTACATGAAATAACTGACGACGAAATAACACCCTCACTGCTCTCCCGGAAGGAGCGCATTACTGGAACGAACACATCTGGCCTGATATAGAGCCCATATTTACATTTAAATCCATCCACATATCTCAAGTTGATTCTGATTGCACCGAACTAGGATAATAACCTTTCAAAGGTCCATAAATACTCCCCTTTTTCTCATAACACATAAGGACAAACATCATAACCGGAGTAATCCTCCATAGTCCACAACCCAATAAACCGCGTGCCCTCCAGGCATCAATTCTCAATTTAACAACATCACTACAATCTTCATACTTGATTTAATTCTTCAATCAATCAATTGGCTACATGCCACACTAATACAACCTTCCCGTGGGCACGCTCCCACAACCTTCCGTAACAGATAACAGATCTGTACATCCATACCACCGGCCGCACTAACACTGAAAAGTGGTCAAGAATCCTTAACCAGAATGCAAATCTTTTTTCACAAAACGCCGAACTCAGGTGACGCTGAAGACAATACCAGCTTACCTTAAACATCGAAACTCCTATCTTGCTCATCCGAGCTCGTGACATCCCTTGTCAACATCGAATTGCAACCCTGATCCTCACTTCCAATTCCATACCACTCACTGCACCCAACATGCCAATATACGATAGAAAACGATTTTCATCATAACTCCGGAACCACTAATAGATTGACACTTCATCATATAAAAACTTTTTACTTAACTTATTCCAAGAGAACCATAGCAACACACGAGTGAGTTCTCATAATCGTAGAATATGCAAATCTCTAAGTAGTTGTCTAAGCCACCACAACCCTTCCGGGATCCACCTACACATAACAGGCCATTACAGTAGAATACTTATGAATAACATCAATTATGCCGACCGACAAGCCTCACACGTACCGTCACAAATCACTTGCATAACTTGATCGCGCTGAAGGAACTGATCACTGCCACCAATATGCCAATTCAACTATGGCTAATCAATCTATCTTCTTCCAACTTATCCTTGATTGCCCTAGAAATAATAATAACTCCATTCAACACATAACATACTCCATCCGCACTCATCCCGAGTGACCTTGAATCACAAGACCATGTTGTCTCAAATCCCACGTACCATTTCATACGTCCCAATTGCAACACTGCAGGTCAAAACATCATAGAACCTTCTGGGCACCTTCTCATAAGCTGCTACAAGGCTTGATTCTTAACTGTACCTATAGGCTCAAAACTATTAGGCACCACACTTTACCCATTTGAATCCACTAGGACCATTGTTGACAGCTACCCGCTCTGACTTGGCCCCGAATATAATCAATTCCATAAATCTTCTAGCACATTAATACTCTCTCGACGAAGCACCTGGCATAATCACTTCCCTTGAAACCTACATCTACACAAGGCATAAATCCTGAATCCTTCCCCAAGTCTGAACATGAGCCAATAAGGCCAACCATAGCACACCTTTAACAATCCCTTTGCTCAAATTACCACTTATGTTCTTTTCTAGTAGCTAAAATGACCCATCAATATGCTAATAACCATAAACCTCACAAGTAGTTAACCATGCAACCCTAATCATAGACGGTGGGACTCTCCCACTTAGCTTGAAGCCACTATTACACAACTCTGGAATTCACTAGGATCCTTTATCTCTTATTGATATAACCTTGCGCAGTCAACCGCCAAAATTCTCGGAATATTTTTATAAACACCCTTTTATACCCTGAATCATCAACCACGTTCACACGATCGATCTCTTGCTGTATAGCCAATAGAAATCTTCGCAAAAGCTTCACCAACCATGCGACCGCCGCTCTGCTCACTAGAGATAACCCACCTGTGGAATTTACGCGCCGACATCTCCCAACGCTATTGCACGGGGTACAATCACTATGACATCAATAACCCCTCCTGAGTCCGAGCTCACTCTCTAGCTGCACAAGTCCATCCTCCCCTCGTGGACATCAATTAAATGGGCGCAAACATTCTTCCTATTCAAAGTATGTTGTAGCCTTCTTTATTTCAAGCAGCTCCTTCCCGTTATATCAAATCTCCTGCCGCATAATAGCCCATTCTTCAAATTAAATCTGTAGATCCCAATCACCAATCACTAAGATTCTCAAATCATTTCAAACTCTCCTTAAGGTGCGTAGTCATCCTACCAAAAAGCCTATATGCAACTCCGCCACTCTCCCACTTTGGCGGAACTCACCCCTTTAATCGACTACTCGACCTTTGCTTCTTACACCTGGCCTTCTAGAAATTTTAACCACCGCCTAACACTCCCCACATGTCCTTCCTCGTCCTTTGCTGCTCAGTTGTTGCCTTAAATAAAATCTACCTTTGTACAACTTGAACCCACAGATCGCTACTAACTTTAAACCTTCCCAAAGATCATCGATCTCGAGCCGTCAACATTAGGAACACCGATTCAATCCTGATCCACCGCACCCCACGATATCTAACAGTCGCTTCTCCAATACTATTTTGCAATATCTTACCCCAAATGCGAATCTCAGGAGACCATAACACCGGCGAATTTAACACGCTCAATCGAGGACGACGATACCACGTTGCAGGTGAAAATTCCACCACACTTGAGAACACCAAGTCTCGTTACTCCATCGATCAAAATCTGGACATTCATAGGACAGTTGGTTTTCCCCACTGGAAATGAAATACCGAATCTCAGAATCATGCACTGAGAGAACTCCCTTCCAAATCTTTCATTGCCCCAACATATAGGCAAGTATCCTGCTATCATATCAATACCGTGCGATAACCATTCATGAGCAATCATAGCAACCTGTGCATATTCTCAAAACTCTCAGGAATACTGTTACTGAGCTGAAATGACAAGACATCCTTCCGCAAGGCAACGACAATAGCCCAATCAACTATGCAGGGAGAAACATCCCGTTGCACATCGGTAGTACCATTACAATTCCTGAATTCTCGATTTATAATAAGCGCTTCGCGTCGCATAAGATTGAATAGGAAGGAATTAAAGGCATAAGCCTCAAGGAATCAAATCGCACGATGAGGAATCAAGAAGGGAAGTACTCCTAACAGTCCTGTAGCCTCCCGAAGATAAGTACAAACGTCTCCGTACCGATCCGCGAGACTTTACTAGACTTGCTCATGACTTGTGAGACCTAAGGGAACCTAGTGCTCTGATACCATGTTCTCACGACCCAAAATCCACTAAGGGTCGTGATGGCGCCGGACACCACTGTCAGGCAAGCCAACTAATAAACTTAATTAAGTTCTCATTTTAATACTCTTAAAAACTATAATTTTCCTTCAAATTCACTAGTAAAAGATAATCGTTTCAAATCAAATTGAATGTTAAGCAGTTAATACAGATACTTCACAATCATCCCAGAAACCGTTGTCACAAGTGCATGAGCAATATCTAAGAAATCGAATATAGAACAATGACTGTCCGGAACACAAATTGGACAGAAAGTAAATACAATGCTGAGAGAGACTATACTAGCTGCGGGTCGCCTCGAGAAATGTAGCTCACCTAGCCTCTATATCATCCATTGTGCTACGTCCAGTAGGCCACTATAAATACATTTACCTGTGCAACAAAATGCACAACAAGTGTAGCATGAGTATGAAAACAACATGTACTCAGTAAGTATCCCGCCTAATCTCGAAGAAGTAGAGACGAGCTGGCAACTTCGACACTTACTAATGGTCCAATAATAATATTATTAATGTGATGAATCACGGATTTAGTAAGAACGACAATAAATTCAAATGAGTCACGAAACAGGTAAAAGTTCCTTTTTATTAAAAGTCTCCGGATTCATAATCCATTAATTAACGATTATCTCAAGTCGGGGAGAGTAGATATCAATATCAATAAACTTCAAGGCGGGCAATACAAGCATGCGCAACTCATGCCGAGGTCGTACGGCCCGATCCAACATAAATGTAAAATGTGCACTGTAGAGGGTCGAACGGCGCGATCCATAGATGCATCTATTACCCCGCTCACGAATCATACTTGCGACGCGGTCAAATTTAAGTAAAACAATCACCATGCTCGGGAATCATACATGCGATGCAAGTACACATAGAAATACATGCTCAAACAACAAATTAAGAATTTATCGGGGAACATTTATCCAAATAAAAGCCAATTCTCTTTTAACGATTTAAGAAAATGAAGTTTCAACTGCCAATAAGATTACAGATATACCAAGTATAGCATGCTTTTGGGTCCTAGACTACCCGGACTTACACATATTAGTAGCTACGCACGGACTCTCGTCACCTCGTGCGTACGTAGCCCCCACAAATAGGAGCACATAACCAATTATTTCACCTATGGGGACAATTCCCTCTTATAAGGTTAGAAAGGAGACTCACCTCGCTCCGAAGATCCATAACCGGCATTCCATACCCTTCCGAAGATTAGAATCGATCCACAAAGCTCCAAAACTAGCCAATAATTATGCAAACCCATTAATATATGCTCAATTACTCATTACAATCCAATTTACAACAATTCCTAACCCCGATCAAAAAGTTGACAAAATTGCTCTCGGGTCCACGTGCCCGAATTCCAAAATTTTTCGAAGATTAAGATTACCCATAGCATCACGAAATCAAATATATAATTTACTCTCCAATTCATACCAAAAATCATGGCCAAAATTCAATATACCCATTTTCTAGGTTTTCCCTCAACCCCAAGTTTCTACCAATTTCTATGCTCAAATCCGAAACAAAACCATGTATTTAACGTCTAATGAGTGGGAACAACTTACCTCGACATAGATGAAGAAAATCTCCCTTCCAAAACCTCCAAAATCGTCCAGCCCGAAGTGAAAATGGGTGGAAATGAACCAAAACTCGATTTTTAAAGAGGGCTCGCTGCCTCCAGCCCTTTCGCACCTGCGGTCTCTTGACCACTTCTGCGGTCCCGCAGGTGCAGACCAATTGCCGCTTATGCGGTCCAAGGCTCCCAGCCCACTCCGCTTCTGTGTCCTCTCCTCCGAAGGTGCGTTCCCGCATCTGCGGTCCCAGCCTAGCCGTCCATTTCCGCTTCTGCGGCTCCGCACCTGCGGCCCTAGTCTCGTAGGTGCGGTTACACCAGCAACTTCAGCCCTTTCCAAAATCCCATTTTCGATCCGTTAACCACTCGGAATCCACCCGAGGCCCCTGGGACCCCAACCAAGTATACCAACATGTCCCAAAGCATGATATGAACTCGCTCGAGGCCTCCAATCACATCAAACAACGTCGAAATCATGAATCGTACTCAAACCCAAACTTTATGAACTTTGAAATTTCAAACTTCTACGTTCGATGCCGAAACCTGTCAAATCACGTCCGATTGACCTCAAATTTTGCACACAAGTCATATTTGACATTACGGACCTGTTCCAATGTTCGGAATTGGAATCCGACCCTGATATCAAAAATTCAAACTCTCGGTCAAACTTCTCAAAAACCTTCAAATTTCTATCTTTAGCCAAATGACTTCAAAATGACCTACGGACCTCCGAATTCATTTCCGATCGCGCTCCCAATACCAGAATCACCATACGGAGCTATTCCTAGACTTGGAATCCAAAACGAACATTGATAACACTGAAATGCACTTCAACCCAAACTTATGAGATTCTTCCAAAATGCTAACTTCCACAATAGGTGCCGAAACGTTCCCGGGTCTTCCAAAACCCAGTACGGACATACGCCCAAGTCTAAAATCATCATACGAACCTATTGAACCCTTCAAATCCCGATTCCGAGGTCGTTTACTCAAAAATCCAACCTTAGTCCATTCTTTCAACTTAAACCTTCCGAAATGAGAATTCCCTCTCCAAATCAACTCTGAACTTCCTGGAATTCTATTTCGACCGTGCGCACAAGTGATAATACCTGAAATGAAGCTACTCATGGCCTCTAACTGCTCAACGATGCTCCAGAGCTCAAAATGACCGGTCGGGTCATTACATACTCCAACTTCCGGAATTGGAATCCTACCCCGATATCAAAAAGTTCACTCCCGGTCAAACTTCTCTAAAACCTTCAAATTTCTATCTTTAGCCAAATGACTCGAAAATGACCACGGACCTACGAATTCACTTCCGATCGTGCTCCCAACACCAGAATCACCATACGGAGCTATTCACAGACTCGGAATCCAAATCGGACATCGATAACACTGAAATGCACTTCAACCCAAGCTTATGAAATCCTTCCAAAAGTGCTAATTTCCACAATAGGTGCTGAAACGTTCCCGGGTCTTCCAAAACCCAGTTCGGACATACGCTCAAGTCTGAAATCATCATACGAACCTGTTGGAACCTTCGAATCCTGATTCCGAAGTCGTTTACTCAAAAATCTAATATTAGTCAATTCTTTCAATTTAAAGCTTACGAAATGAGAATCCTCTCTCCAAATCAACTCCGAACTTCCCGGAATTCAATTCCAACTAGCGTACAAGTCACAATACCTGAATGAAGCTACTCAAGGCTTCAAACCACTGAACAACGTGCTAGAGCTCAAAATTATCGCTCGGGTCGTTACATGTCCTCTTTCTCTTTGATTTGCTCTTTTTTTATCCTCCATTCTCTTTTCCTTCCTTTTTCTAATTTTCTCCTTCTGTTCATCTGAAGGATGAACACTAGCCAACTTAGTTATATACTGAGCAAAAATTAAATTTGTTACAGCACATCTTGATTTTGGATAACTTGGAAGGTGATAGCAATATTTTTTGTGCAAGAAATATATGCCCACTTCAATATGCTGCAAATGAACAACAATAAATGAAAATATGTGAAATAAAAAACTTCAGCATGCATAAGTATGAAGTTTAGAAAAAATGCATTACAAACTACAAACAACATGACAAAAACTTAAGTATATTCAGTTTGAAGTCTTTGGAAATTATCTATAAAACTTCAGCATGTTTGATTTAAAAGTATAGAAAAAAACTAGAGAATGCATGTCAGAAACTTCACCAAGGTTATGCTGATGTTTTAGCAAATAAGCTAAACAACTTCAGCAATTTTTCTATGCATAAAGCTGAAGTTTGCCAAATTACAGTACAAAAACTTTACTATAAAAATAAGCTGAAGTTTTGGGAAATACAGTTGAAAGCCAATTCAAAAAACAAACTTAATAACTTACTTCATCTAAAAGATCAGAGGTAGGATCCACAAGCTCGGTAAAGAATGATTTTGGAATATCAATTCCAGCTAATCTGAATGGATTGTCATTATATTCACTGGAATCCGTCTCCAACCACTCTGTAAATCATTGCATCAATCCACTGTCTTGATTAATATAATGGTAGGGACACCTTTGTGTAGTCTTTCCTACGTTCCAATCTTTCCCACTTCGCTTTTGTTTAGGAATGACGTAAGGAGATCTCAACCAAATACTCTCCATACGAATACTTTTCCCTTTTTCATCTGGTTTTCTTTTTGCTTGCTCTTCCTGTTGTTCCATCACAACTAACTGCTGCTATTCAGCAGCAGGGGAAAAATCCATAGCCATGGTGGCAGATACTTGACCAACTCCCTGTTGTTCACGATGTTCTTATCTCTCTTCACCAACAACAACAGCAGCAGAATTACCTTCTAAACCAGTCCCTTGTGTACTACCCAGCGAAAAAGAACATAAACTGAAGTTGGGGATATCTGTGGTGTCACACAAAATATTAGGAGAACTGGAAATCTTCCTTCTCTTAGGATTTGGAAGAAGTTGCGATGCATCAGATGAGATCTGCAAAAGCAAGGAAAATATAAACATAAATAAAACTGATACAAAACACACATTAGGAGAAAAAATACCTTGTAATTGAATTGCAGAAAATAACTACCTGGTCTAAGTGTTGAGACACAGATGGTGTTTGCATTCCAACAGATCCACTTCCATTACCTTCAGAAACACCTATATCTTCATGCAAAATAAAAATAAAACTAAATAATACTGACTAAATTCTATAAAATAATACAAACACNAGCTTCATTCAATTGTGCAACAACGTCGAGGAGCATTGGAGTATTCTCTGGAAGGATTTTCTCAACTATATCTTCATTCAATTCAGCATCATCAGAGAGTTTTTGAGTTGTATCAATTGAAGAACAACTATTTCAACTTCCATTGCATATTCATAAAGAGGGGAGATGGATCAATATATATATATATATATATATATATATATATATATATATATATATATATATATATATATATATATATATACACACACACACACATATACATATCATAGAAAAAAGTTATACCTGTACTGAAAATTTCCTGTGTCTCTAGACCTACAAGTTCCTTGCAAATAGCTAGTGCGTCTGCAAACCGATTGCCTTTCCCAATAGTGACACACGTCACTCGATGTGAGTTATAAAGTACCAACAAGTGCATGATCTCCATCGCCAAACAAATTGCCTTTTGCAATATCACTGCACAAAGTACAACTCGGTGCATGTTTTTCAGTATCAACAACTTGATCATCTGCACCTTTCTCAGTTGATAACTCTTCATCATTTCCATCTTTACTCAATCTATCAAAATTGGAATGTTGCTCTTCAACTTGTTGTTGAACATGTTGATCGCCTTCAAGAGCCGCTTCCTCACGTGTAACATTTTCATCTGCGACTTTATGCGATGCATCATGAGCAGCATGTTCTTCAGTATCAACAACTTGATCATCTATACCTTGCTTGCTTCCAACATTCTCAGTTGATAACTGTTCATCATTTCCATCTTTGCTCAGTCTATCAACACTAGAACATTCCTCTTCAACTTGTTGTTGAACATGTTGATCGCCTTCAAGAGCCGTTTCCTCACGTGTAGCATTTTCATCTGCGACTTTATGAGATGCATCATGAGCAGCATTAATATCCGATAGATGTTCAAAAGAGTCGTTCATCCTATCATATTGTCGCTAGTTCATCAAAACAAAATTGCCATCGTCCATTCCATTTGATTTGTCGACAATCTTAAGCAACTTTTCAAACTTCTCATCAAAATATTCCTAGAAAAAAATTACTAACAATGATTAATCTGAATAACATTAGCAAAAAAAAAAGATTTCTCTACAAATTAGCTTACCTTGACTTTTACAAAAATCGCATCCACAATAGCAGATCGCTCATCTCGTTTAAACTACTCGACAACTTCTTTCAAGATCATGCTTCTTTCTTTTTCTGCATGCCTTTGCACCTCTATCGTTACCCTCTAGTATAGAGACACAGAACAAAACTTTAGGTATAAAAGAATGTTGAAGTTCATCAAATACAGAACACAACTTCAGCTATTATAATGTTGAAGTTCATCACAAACAGAACAAAACTTCAGCTCTAAAACTTGTTGTAGTTTTAAGAAAACACAACCAAAAAACATCAGCTCAAAACTTACAGAACATATTGTGTTGAGTAATTCATTGTCAATCACCGTTGTAGAATGATTAGAACGACTCCGGGTACGAGGCGATTCGCCAATTACAGGAGTTCGATTCGCTTCTTTTGATCGACTCTGACTAAGTGGTGATTCACCAGTTGAAGGAACTGCATTGAGTACCGTTGAACGAATCCGTCTGCATGGTAATTGTCCAATTAAAGGCATTAAATTCAATTCATCTTCTGTAGGAATTATATCCAATACGCTAAACGTGATATCTCTGATTAATACAAAAAAAGTATATTATGCGAAAAGAATAAAACTAATACGTCAACATATTAACACAAAGACAAAAATAAAAAAACATTAACTTACAGCATGATTACTGAAGTAATACTCATAAAGTTCTTTAAATTAGGCTCTCCCATACGTACATAACGTAACATCCTGGGAACCTGAGGGGTATCAAGGTACTCGTCCTCTCTTAAATACTTCTCCCGAATATTTGGGAAGAGCTCATAGAATCATGCACATAACGGAAATGGAAATCCATCAACAGTATACTCAGTTGAATGATATTTGCTCTCCTTGTCCAATGCATGTTTCAGTGAGGTAATGAGCTTCTCATAACACACATTACCCCAAGGATATTCAGCACAAGCCTTATCATCTTCTACAATAGTTGCATACTCCTCCAGCACAAATAATTCATTCTTTTTTCCAAATAAAATAGAATCCACAACAAGAATTTCCATGAGCTTCACAGCATCTTCATCACTTTCGCATACGTGTTTGAAATTCACATCATCCTTTTGAATTTCATTCTGGGTCATAAAATCTCGAATGTCCTTTAAGATCACACCATTAGACTTCCCAAAATAGTGCTTCAGAATCTTACTCTCTCGTTTAATTGGTTTTTCAACATTATATGCTGTGATCCGCAAACCGCACATATGTGAAACACTTCAAGAGTGAAGGATACATCATGGCCAAAAATCTTGAAACTAATGGAGTCTCGATCACTGGTGAATATTCGAGAAGACACAAACAATGAACCAACTTCAGGCTGCATTTGAAATTCTCCATAGCCATAATATATCAAAATGCACCGTTATTAAGCTTATCATGTTGTGCAGGAGTCAAGAAACTTGCAATTAAACTCTTCAAATCGCGGTTCCCCTTCCAGTAACCACGACAGTTAAACCAATGTCAAAACTCAAAATATCTATCCCCTGGTTTTGTAGGTGCAGAAACAGGAATTGAAGGACCTGTGGATATTCTACGTTCTTTAGGTGCTTTAGGTGGTTTAGGATCTTTAGGTGCTTTAGCTGCTTCGGGATTTGTAGGTGATTTGGATTTCATATGTCACGACCCAAAATCCACTAAGGGTCGTGATGGCGCCGGACACCATTGTCAGGCAAGCCAACAACAAATAACTAGTAACTTCTCGTTTTTAAATATTTCTGGAATCACTTCTTTTATACGTTTAAACAATACATAATAAATTCCACTGAATAAATAATGAAACATTTAACAATTTTAAATTTTTGAATAAACCCATAGACATCCCAGAACCCGGTATCACAAGTGCATGAACATTTACTAGGGAATGAAATAAAATATAGTAACTGTCCGGTATACAAAGTGGACAGAAATAAAAATACAGTACAATACTCTAAAGGAGACTCTGCTGGCTGCGGGTCATCTCGATAAGTGCAGCTCACCTAAGTCTCTGTATCAACCATGTCGCTATGCCACTAAACCACTAGTCACACATAAACCTGTGCAACAAAAATCCCCAGCAAGTGTAGTATGAGTACCAAAACAACGTGTACTCAGTAAGTATCCCGTCTAATCTCGAAGAAGTAGAGACGAGAGGTCGACTTCGACACTTACTAGTGGTCCAATAATGTTATATCAATAATATATTAAATCGTGGACTTTTATACACATGATTGTAATTCAATAGAATGAAGCAAGTAAATAATTCTTTCTTTTATAGAAAATTTCCAAATTCCTTTTCGTCATTTATACATTTATTCTCAAGCCGGGAATGAACAACATCACTTCAATAAATTCCAAGGCAAGCAATACAAGCATGCGCAAATCATGCCGAGGACGTACGGCCCGATCAAACAATATTTAAACTATGCAGTGCCAGAGGGCTGAATGGCGCGAACCATAGATGCATCTATTTAATCTACCGAGGCGTTCGGCCCATTCCACAATAGAAAACACATTCAAACAATCAAATCAATAATTCATCAAGGAGAGAATATTCAGGAAAAGGCAAGTTTCTCTTTTAAAAGTCAAGAAATGATATCTAGCCTTTTTTAGAAATTCATTTACACGTTCGATATGTTTTAAGCATTCTATGTTTGTCAAAAAGGTTGCAAGTATTACAAGAAAGCATGGTTTTGGGCCCTAAGTTACCCGGGCTAAAGAATAATAGTAGCTACGCACGGACTCTCGTCACCTCGTACGTACGTAGCCCCCTCAAATAGGAGCACATAACCAATTAACTCACCTATGGGGACAATTCCCTCTTACAAGGTTAGAAAGGAGACTCACCTCGCTCCGAAATTTCCATAACCGGCTTCCAAGCCCTTCCAACGACTCCAACTGATGTCCAACGCCCCAAAACTATTCAAACAACGGGAAAACCAATAAAAATTCACTCTAATATTTGTAACAATTCAAATTATATAAGTTTCCAACTCCGCTCGAAAAGTTGACCAAAATGCCCTCGGGCCCACGTGCCCGGGTTCCGAAATTTCTCGAAGATAAATTCTACCCATAGCTTTACTAACTCAAATATATAACTTTCTCTATTTTCATGCTCAAATTCAAGGTAAAAGTCCAAAATTCCAAATTCTTGATCTTCCCCAAAAATCCCAAATTTATACTAATTTTTCATGTCTAAATCCATGTAAAATCAAATATTTAACTCAAATATAGGAAGAAATCACTTACCTAGTGTTGCTTGGTGAAAATCCCTCCTTGAGCTCTCCAAAATCGTCCAAGCCAAATTAAAGAAATGAAAGAAATGGGCCAAAACTCGTGTTTAAAACAAGCAGCCCCGGCTTCATCGAGTTGTACCTTGCGCTGTACAGGTTGTACATCCTATTACAATTTTCCCCTAATGTACACCTTCTATTAAAACGCCCAAAACTCCTTGTGGAGATATCCAAATGACAAAAAACTTGAAGATTTAGAAACTAGACTCGAAGATCTTTCATTTGATAGGTTTCACACCGTGTAACTCTTTATATATTACGAGATATGAGCTTCTAAAGTCGGCTCCATGCATCAGAAAATTCTGTTGAAACTGCTCCACCAGCCATCTTCAATCGATCATGACTTTCTGATAAAATGCCCAAATCATTAATGGTTTAACTTTTAGGAAACTAGAATGCAAGGGAAATAACTTTTATGTTTTGCAGATTTTTCAGATTCCTTATAGATTTCGAGATATAAGCTTCTAAATTCAGCTCCGCGATTGCACTAGTTGCTGTCAAAACAACTTCTGCAGAAAATTTCAGCAACTCTTTGGTCCGAAATTCATTCCGTTAACTTTCCGAAATCCACCCGAGGCCCTCGGGACCTTAACTAATTATACCAACATGTCCCAAAATATGATACGAACTCGCTCGAGGCCTCAAATCACATCAAACAACGTCGAAATCATGAATCGTACTCCAATCTAAACTTTATGAACTTTGAAATTTCAAACTTTCACATTCGATGCCGAAACCCGTCAAACCACGTCCGATTGACCTCAGATTTTTCACACAAGTCATATTCGACATTACGGACATGCTCCAACTTTCGGAATTGGAATCCGACCTTGATATCAAAAAGTCAAACTCTCGGTCAAACTTCTCAAAAACCTTCAAATTTCTATCATTAGCCAAATGACTTCAAAATGACCTACGGACCTCCGAATTCACTTCTGATCGCGCTCCCAACTCCAAAATCACCATACGGAGCTACTCTCAGACTCGAAATTCCAAACGGACATCGATAACACTGAAATACACTTCAACCCAAACTTATAAAATTTCTTCCAAAATGCTAACTTCCACAATAGGCGCCAAAACGCTCCCGGGTCATCCAAAATCCGATCCGGGCTACACTCAAGCCCGAAATCATCATACGAACCTACTAGAACCTTCAGATCCCGATTCTGAGGTCGTTTACTCTAAAATCCAATCTTAGTCAATTCTTTCAACTTAAAGCTTCCGAAATGAGAATTCCCTTATCAAATCAACTCCGAATTCCCCGGAATTCAATTCCGACCATGCGTACAAGTCATAATACCTGAAGTGAAGCTGCTCATGGTCCCAAACTGCTGAGCGACGCGCTAGAGCTCAAAACGACCGGTCGGGTCGTTACATTCTCTCCCACTTAAACATACGTTCGTCCTCGAACGTGCTAAGAACTGTGTTGGGGTTGTCCGAAATCACTGTTTAACACCTCGAGCACCTACCCGTGCTACCACAACTCAGCCGGGCACCCTAGCTTGATCAATCTGAATATATCCTTTTTCACTTAAGCAAATAAGCCTTAGAGACCAATTCCTACATCCGGAATTCTCTGCCAGGCCTGTTCCAACATATGCTCACCGTATCAATAACTACCCGCAGCACCAAAACATGACTGCATACCTTAGCTGAATTCACACCTTGCACCACTTTACTCACAGGACCACAATAACATTCTCTGATCAAATTAGTCAAAATTCCACGAATATGATGCTCCCATTGTACCTCATGACCTACATAGGTCTTGCTCTAACTCTTACAATACCGCTAAGACGGAAGAGGTGTGTAGAAATTCATACCCAACTGCCGAATAAACAAATCATTGGGTCTATTCTCCTGACAAGAACCATCACCTTATTCTGAACCAAATAATGGTCTTAGCTCCTTAATATACTTCATATAATCAAATTGCACTGATCCTAAATCCAATGATCTCGTCTCACCCAGTACGAACCGCTCAGGCAATAAGCCACCCCGGACATGATCAAAAGTCTCATATGATGCCACAATGTGCCAATAGGCTATGAACTCGAACGTGACAAAAGGAAAACGAACTTTGGAAGGAACTACTCAACTCACGCACTAATATGGACTTTCCTTAGAAAATAAGAAGCAAGGCATACAAAAATAGCATATAGAAAACTGTACTTAACATCACACTGTTGCGGCGTGCAACCCGATCCAAATAACATACCCATGGCGGCTTGCCAACCGATCCACACATAGAATTCACATAAGGAGATATACATCGAGCTAAATTGCTCATTACAACGAAATATCGAATATTGGTCACAAGCACGCTAAGTGCATAATACCATCCCTGGGGAGACATATAGTGCCATAGGCTACAAAACTCAAGCACAACTGAGGTGCAATATACGACCTGAATCTCGAGAGCCGTCCTGCTCATATAACATCATCTCTACGCGGAACCTCAACACATAAGAAATTCACCAAGCCGTCTCACAACTCATACGGCGCAATATATCATTACATGAAATAGCTGGCGACGAAATAGTACCCCGACTACTTGTCCAAAGGAGCGCATTTCTAAAATGAACACATCTGGCCTAATATAGAGCCCATATTTACTTTTAGATCCATCTACCGTCCTCAAGCTGATTCTGATCACACTGAACTAGGCTAATAACATTTCGAAGGTCCATAATAACTCCCTTTTTCTCATAACACACGAGAACTACCATCATAACCGGGGCAATCCTCCACGGTCCACAACCCAATAAGTCGAGTGCCCTCCAAGCATAAATTCTCAAATTAATGATATCACCACCGTATTCATACTTGGTTTAAATCTTCAATCAATAAAGTGACTACATGCCACACTTATACAATCTTCATGTGGGGCACGCTCCCACGACCTTCCGTGACAGACAACAAGTATGTGTATCCATACCACCAGCCGCACTAACGCTGAGAAAGCGTTCAAGAATCCATAACCAAGATGCATGACCTTTTTCACAAACCACCGATCTCAGGTGACGCTGAAGACGATACCCACTTACTTTAAACATGGAAACTCCTTTACTGCTCATCCGAGCTCGTGACATCCTTGTCAACACTGAACTGCAACCTTGATCCTCACTTCAAATTCCATACCACTCACTGCACCCAACATGCCAATATACGATAGAACACGATTTTCATCATAACTCCGTAACCACTAATAGATTAACACATCATCATATAAAACTTTTCACTTAACTCACTTCAGGAGAACCATAGCAACACACAGGTGAATTCTCGTAACCGTAGAATATGCAAATCTCTAAGTAGTGGTCTAAGCCACCATAACCCTTCCAGGATCCGCCTACACATGACAGTCCATAACAGTGGAATACTTCTGAATAACATCAATTACGGCGGTCGGCAAGCCTCACACGTGCTGTCACAAATCACTTGCATAACTTGATCACGTTGAAGGAACTGATCACTACCACCAATATGCCAATTCAACTATGGCTAACCAATCAATCTTCTTCCAAATTAATTCTTGATTGCCATAGAAATAATAACTCCATTCAACACACAACACGCTTCACCCACACTCATCCCGAGTGACCTTGAATCACGAGACCATGTTGTCTCAAATCCCACGAACCATTTCATACCTCCCAAATGCTATACTACAAGTCAAAACATCATAGAACATTTTGTGCCTCTTCTCATAAGCTGCTACAAAGCTTGATTCTTAACCATACCTATAGGCTCAAAATCATTAGGCACCACGCTTTGCCCCTTTGAATCCACTAGGACCGTTGTTGAGAGCCACTCGCTCTGACTTGGCCCCGAATATAATCAACTCCATGAATCTCCTAGCACATGAATACCCTCCCGACGAAGCACCCGGCAGAATCACTTCCCTTGAAACCCGTATCTATACAAGGCATAAATCCTCAATCCTTACCCAAGTCTGACATGAGCCAATAAGGCCAACCATAACATACCTTTAACAATTCCTTTGCTCAAATTATCACTTATCTTGAAGCCACTATTACACAACTCTGAAATTCATCAGGATTCTTTATCTCTTATTGTCATAACCTTACGTCGCGAACTCT